>NW_021319062.1:84205-160618 GCF_001605985.2 Dendrobium catenatum
TTGCTACTTTGGGTTAGCCTAACTCCTGACCCAAGCTAGCCCAAGGCATGGGCTGGCTGGAGGAGGTGTATTGAACCTAGGGCCACCTATGGGAGGTGTTGGTCAAGTTCAATTGGGCTTAGGTTGAGATTTGGCTCAATCCCAAGTGCTTTTGGGCACTTTGGGCTAGCCTAACTCTTGACCCAAATGAGCCCAAGGGTTGGGCTGATCAAGGAAGGTGTATTGGGTCCATGGGAACTCAATGGCACTTTGATTTGGATTCAATTTGGATAAGATCAAAAGATGGCTCAAGGGAGACCTCTTCTTGGTTACTTGGGTCAAGCCATGTGACTAACCCAAGTGAGACCAAGGCTTGGGTCACTAAGAGGGGTCTCTTGGGTGCCCAAGGGGTCATCCCATGCATCTAAAGGACTTGGAATAGGATTGATTCAAAATTTTGAAAGGGAAGGGGTGTATGGGTTAATGGGTCAAACCTGGTTGACTTGGTCAACCAGGTTGACCCAAGGTCTGGGTTTGAGTTCAACAAATTGAATTTGACATTTGGAATTCATTGGAAGTGGTTTTGAAGAGTTTGGAATCGATTTGATTTGATTTGAAATGGCCATTTGAAATCCCATAAGGGTATTTTGGTCAATTCTGACCTATTGGTCAACTAGGGTCAAAAATGGATTTGAGAAATGCAGTTTACTGCTCAGTGGGTTAAAATTAAGAATCGGGAAGTGGTTGGAGGCTTTGATAAGGGCTCCAAGATCAAAATCTCAAAGGGGTTGGGTTCAGTGGCATAGGCTGTAAATATTTGAAGGTTTTACAGCCTTTGGATTTTAATTCAGATTCTGGGGATAGAGACCTCAGAATGAGCTCAAAATTGGAGGATAGCCTCTAGAGACATGTCCAAATCATTAACAATCATGTGGTGATTGTTAATGAATGGATAGGGTCAAAGCTAGGTCAAGGGTAGGATCAAAGTCAAAGTTGAAGTTTGAATTCTCAATTGAACTGGGTCATGGTTTGAAGGGGTCTGAAGTTTGAATTGATTTGAATTTAAATTGAATGGAGTTTAGATTGATCTGAGGTTTGAGTTAGTCAAGGGTATGGATTGATTTGAATATGGATTGATCCTAGGATCTAGAAGAGTTCTAGGACTTGGATATGGAAGAATCCTAGGCTCTAGAATAGGCCTAAAAATCTTAGTTCTAGAAGGATCCTAAGGTCTAGAATAGACCCTAAGGTCGGGCTCTAGGAAAGGATCTCAAAATCTAGAATAGATCCTAGGGTCTAGGTCTAGGAAGGAGTCTTAAGGTCTAGAGTGGATCCTAGGGTCTAGGAGTAGATCTGGATTCTAGAAGGGTCTTAGTGACCTCATACAAAAATGAGGTCAACATAGTAATAAACATAATAAACCAAATTAATGAGAAGTATGCGATCGAGCATTTCTAGGAGGTTGAAAAGAAATATGCTTAGGTTTCCAGCCTCTTTTACTATGAACTTTGCTAAAACTAAAATCATTATCATCTCTAGCAAAACATTTAGCAGCAATATCCATTTCCTCAGTATCAATCAAAGCATCATTATTATAATAAGAAGAAGAGAGAGTCTTACTACCACTTGGGTGTTCCCTTAAAGAAGTTAGTTTAGGACAATCTTCCTCCACAAACCTTTCCTCCTCCTCAATAACATCACAGTCTCTTGCTACAAGTTCTTTATTGCTTTTCGAAAGAGAAGAAACATTTCCCATAATAACAAATTCTCCTTCCTCTAAAAGGACATCATTAGGAGCCACTTGAATAGCCAAAGCTTCCTGATCATTTAAGAGATTAGTAGAAGTAAAAACAAACATCTTACCATTAAAATCATTAACATTTAAATTAACATTGCAAGTAGGAGTAACAACAAAATTAGTACTAGTAGGAGCTTCATTGTTAGTCAAGTCATGCTCCATGTTGTTTTCACAAGCAATATAAGGATCAGCATAAGGTTTAACAATATAACCTTGATCGAGATTCAAAAAAACATCATTAGTAGTAGAAATAATATGGTCCCCCATATTAACCTCCATCGGTTAAATAATAAGATTGGAGGTATTATCCTCTAAATTAGCTTGATTAGGATTAGAGACCACCTGAGCAGGCACATCCTCATTTTATTTCAAAGGGCTATTTTCTTTACGGAGGTAAGGATGTTTCTGAAAGCATTCATTCATTCCATGCCCATACATCTTGCAAAAGGGACAAAAAATAGGTAAATTTTTAAATTCAGCTTTTTGGAAATACCCCTTAACTTCTGATCCAATCCATATCTCCGTATAATGTTTCTTGAAGACATCAAGTTCAACAAGAACCTGAGTAATCGACGGTCTAAAGACAGCAGCAATAGTTTGGTCAATTTTTAATGGCCTCCCAAATATAGAAGCCATACCAAAGAGAATCTGATGATTAAAGAAATGGAGTGTCAAATTTAAAAAAGAAATCCAAATGAGAGCAATAGAGGATTCCTCCCTAACATCAAAAGTCAGAGTCCATTTAAGTAACAGCATTTGACATGCTTGAATATAGTAAGATCTCTAAATGAAAATTCGTCTTTAAATAAGATCATTAGCAAGTTGTATGGCTACATGTCTTTGTTCAAGCAATCCAATGAGAAATGCTCTAGGGAGTTTAGGTTAAGAAAAAGGTTTTTAATGACATCTAGATTAGGTCATCACAAAACAGATTTATCAACTAGCGTCAAAGCAAATGGAGCACCTAATTGATCAACAATCAAGTCTTAAAATAGGAGAGCCGGACAACCCTTGAAAAAGGACTGCATGAATTTTAGATTCAAAGAAGAAGAGGAAGTGCCGGTGAAAACATCTTTAAAAGAAGGTGACTTCCCCTCAACAAGTGAGGAAGGGTTCGGGTTTGGGATCGATGATGAAAGAGGCATCATCGCCTAGCACCGAAGCTCAAAAAAACTTCAAAATAAAGAAAGTCACAGATCAAAATGCAAAGAGTGAAAGCCAATATTCAGAAAAATCTAAGAAAAGAGCCATGGAAAGAGCAAACCAGCACCCTCAATGAAGCCTTAGAAAACTCTCCTTGGAATTGCCTCCAAAACACAATTGAAATATAGTCTTTAGACTTAACTGCAAAGAAAAAATTTGTTTAAAAATTTAGCATTCAATTGAACTAATTCTTTTTCCTCTACTGTCCAATCAATAAATGGTATTTCAATTATAATTTCATCTACAAGTCTAGTTGGTATAGTGTAGCATTCTAGTACTAAAATTTGCATATGATAATCAAGAAATTGAAGAAAAGCATACATATGTGTTTTTTAAAATTCAAAAGGGATGTTATCAAAATAGTGATGGTCTAGTGATTAAATATCTTTTAGGTGTGTTACGGATTTCTAAAGTAACCATGATCATTTTCAAAAAGTTTTCTAAACCTTAATTTTTGAAACTAGGCTCTTATACCACTTGAAAGTATGAATAGGCTGTTTTTTTTTTTTTTTGAATAAAGGATGCAACTTGCATTAAAGAAAATAGGAAAAAGTACAGTAGGCTACTAAAGTAGAACCCTATGACAGTCCTTCCTAAACAAGTGTAAGAAACTTATTGGAAGTTCTCTTTCAACAAAAGAGTCCCAATAAAAATCGCCTAACAAATCAAGTTTGGCACAATAATCTGCCATTTTATTACGATCTCTAGGAGCAAAGAGAAAAATGATATTATTGAAAACTTGTAAGGATGAGAGCTCTGGTTTCATACCTTTATTGGACTTCATGTTTATTGACTCTTGGAGCAGCTTTATGATATTCACATTGTCTCCTTCAATGATTATTCCTTTTTATTCACAAAACAAATCATGAATATAGTTTACAAATATAAGAATTTCTTTGAGTTCCAGATAAGAAATGTCCAAATGTAGTATATTTTTACCATAAGCACATATCATTCTACATTTGCAATCTCTTAGCAGTCCTGATACTCCAGCCATATTAGATTTAGATAGTGTTGCATCTACATTCAACTTTATCCAACCTTCGGGAGGGGGACGCCAAGATTTGGGCAACAAATGTTGGTTGGTGTTCTAGTTCTTCTCGATTGGAGCTGATTGAAAGTAAGATACATGTGAAATAATCTCTGCTACTGTGTAAGCAATGGGAAGCTCTGATTTTCCATTTTTTCCTAGATTTCGTGATCTCCAACTAAAGTAAACTGTCATTGCATAAATTTTTGTAAGGCCGCTGTTAGCTTTATGTTTAAGTTCTTCAATACAATCATTGAGATTTTGAGATGATGGGACGTTGAATCCCCAAAGTCGTAGCTTTCGTATTATTTCAATCAGTTTGTAACAATTCGTGGTAATATGTTCTGGGTCTTCAATAACTTGACATCCTCTAGGACAAACAAAAGTGCTTGCTAGTCTTCTATGACTTAACCAATCATTAGTTGGCAATGCATCATTCAATGCTCTCCACCAGAAAAGATAAGCTCTTTGGTTCAATTTAAGTTTTTTCAGCCAAGTATACTTGCTGAAATTACTGTTAAGATTTTTGGTGTTAGCTTCATAACATAAGGATGAAATAGTCTGAATAGGTTGTTAGACCTAATAGATTTGTCCTAAGGCTAACCAAGAGTGGGGGTGAATTGGTTATTTAAAAATTCTCTTGGTAAATTAGAAATTTGATTTTAAATTTTTTAAACGCAATGATAAATTATCTCAAAAATATTTTTCAACCATAAAATTAAAACTTGCAGAAAATAAAAAAGCAATAAAAAAAGTAAAAATAGAAGAACACATAATTTTATAGTGGTTTGGTCTAACTAGACCAACATCCAGTCCCTGAAGACTCCCTGTTCAGGTATTGCACTATCCAAAGTAGCTTTCCTTTTGCTCATAAAGTAAGGTGGAGAGGCCCTTATAATTAACCTCTCTTCCACCAATCCTTGATGTGATAAAGTACCATCAACCTTTTTCACCCGCCAGGAGATGGCAAAAATGCTGAGATTACTGCAACTTAGTTTTTTCGATTGTTGAGATTATTGTAACATGTGTATTTTTTATGATTCCAAATATTATTATTTTTAATTGTAGTTTCTCCTAACATATATTGGATATAGTGCTTTTGTTGTTTCTACGTACTAACATTTTAGCAAATCTTACTCCAGACTATTGAAGACTTCAAATCGGATTAGATTAGTATTTATTGTAAATGGAGTCTATATTTTTCACTTTTATTGAGTCAAAGAAAGAGTGATCGTAATTGAGTAACCAAGTACACACACACTTGGAGAGTATTTAAAATTTGTAATTTTTTAAAAAAACTAATCATACTATTTGATTTCATTTCATATGGGATAATTTATTCAATTATTTGCTCTTACAAGCAGTTAGATGAACTGTGCAAAGAAAAAATTTTAAATATTGATCGTACTATATGAAGTGACCTTCGTACACACACGATATCTAGAGTATGAAAAGAATGGGCCCCTTTTCATCCCGACTAATCACAATTTTTTTGAACTGATCGTACTATTGAAATTACTAGATGGATAAGAGGGAGGGTGAATTGTGAAAGATTTATAGCAATAAATAAAACCTAAATAGGAGTTCAAATATTTTTGATATTTTTAAGGTTTTAACATGAAAATAAAGTGCAAGAATGGAATCATGTTCAATCACAATATTTTACCAAGCAAATATACTGAAAAAGAAAAATGCACGCAACAATAAAAATGATAAGGAAAAAGCACATCGGATTTTTATAGTGGTTCGGTCAAACCATGACCTACATCCACTCCTCGGAGTCCTCCGCTCCGGGAATTTCACCACAAGAAATAGCTCTCCTTTTGCCCCCCTTGGCAAGGTGGAGAAGCCCTTACAATACTCCCTTTCACCAACCCGACGTGGTGGAGTGCCAAACTCTATTTTCACCCTCCTGGAGACGGTAGAGAACCCTCTCATTTTTCTCTCTTTTGGAGAAGGCAGAGTACCTCGAGGTCACGGATGTAGAAGAGCCTTCCCCTTGGAGATCCTCTCACAAATTCTTCTAGGGCCACAGGAGGAGCAAGATGCAGCAAGTTTGAAGCAACCGTGTGATCTCCCTCACACCTCTTATCCCTCACAACACTTACCTTCTCCTTCCTTTCTCAAAGCATAAAGAACTTCTCAAGAGCTCTCTCCCTCGGAATCCCTCTATAACCACGTTCTCCTCTTTAATTCACACACCAAAAACATAACTATTTTGACACCTAAAAATGGGCTCCAAAATCCTTAAAATTTCAAAGTAGCCGTTACTATTGTATAATATGATTTCTAATCGTACCGAATGATATGTATACCAAGCTTCATCCTGGTACAAAGATGTACGAACAATTCTAAATTAATCGTACAGTACAATAACTAATCGTGCGGTACGATCCTCAACATTGTTGATCGTATAGGACGATAGCCGATACGATCAAATGTCATCTCTGTTCATCATATTAAACGATACATATCATACAGTATGAATGGTCAAAATCAAGGCATCATCTAGGATGAATTCTGGGATGATCAAGAGTCATCTCTGTTCATTGTATAGTACAATCTACATCGATGACTAGGTGAAGGAGTGAGTGAGCAAGGTGTGAGTGAAAAAAACTGCCTAGCAAGGTAATTTATAGAGAATTTCTCACATCGTACAGTACGATCGAGAATCGTACAGTACGATATGAAATAAATGTTCTGACTGGTGATTTTGGGAAAAGATAGTCGAATTGTACAGTACGATAGTGATCGTACAGTACGATCAGAAGAATTTTGATCATCCCACTGGTTGTGTGTATGACTTTTGACGAAAATTTTTGTACTGTACGAATGCATGTATCATACAGTACGATACATAATAATATCATACAAGACAACATAGGTATCGTACATTACGAACATCAATAATATCATACCAACTACAGTTAATTCGTGATCTTCCATTTTGCTGAGGTGGATCATACAGTACCAAGCGTAGGTATCGTACAGTATGAACATCAATAATATCATACCAACTACAGTTAATTCATCCCAATCTGTTCACTGACGTGGAACGTACAGTACAAAGAAGATATATCGTACCGTATGATGAGCAATAAATGTTATACCAGACAGATTGAATGCCATTTTGCTGTATTGTACAGTACGATTGATCCTACAGTACGATCAACAGAGGAAGAATTTTAGCTCATAGGTTGTGCTGTGTAGATTCAGATACATCGTACAGTACGAACGTAGGTCGTACAGTATGATACTAAATTGTCAAATTTTTTGTGGTTTTGTGTAGTGAGTGTGTGATGATTAGGAACAACCAAAAAATTTGTTTTTTTTTTTATTTTTTTTGTTTTTTTTATGCATTTATGTCAATGACACCTAGTCTAGTTCTCAAGGTGCTAAGCGTGTCGAATTCTAGTGGTTTTGTAAATATGTCTGCTATATGATCCCCTGTAGCGATGTGATGCAATTCTATATCTCCCTTAGCAACCTGATCTCTTATGAAATGATGTCTAATATCAATGTGTTTCATTCGAGAGTGTTGTATTGGGTTCTTAGAGATGCAAATTGCACTTGTATTATCACACATGATTTAAATGGTTCCTACCGGTAGGCCAAGATCAAGAATTTATTGTTTTAACCATAGTACCTGTGCAACGCAACTTCCTACTACAATATATTCTGCCTCGGCTGTGGAAAGGACTAATGAGTTTAACTTCCTACTGGACGAAGATAATAATGATTGTCTTATGAATTGGAAGGTACCAGAGGTGCTTTTTCTATCTATTCTACATCCTGTAAAATCAGAATCTGAGTACCTTATGATTTTAAAGGAAGTATTGTGCCTAGGATACCAAATTCCTAAGTTCGGGGTGCCTAGTAGATATCTAAGAATTCTCTTGACATCAGTTAAGTGATACTCTTTAGGATCGACTTGATAACGGGCACAAAGGCACACACTAAACATTATGTCCAATCTACTGGCAGTTAGGTAAAAAAGGGATCCAATTATTCCTCTATACTTTTTCTGATCTACTGGTTTTCCACTAGGATCTTTGTCTAATTGAATTATTGAGCTCATTGGAGTGTTCATGGGTTTTGCATTCTCCATTTCGTATTTTTTCAAAATGTCTTTAATGTACTTTGTTTAACTAATAAATGTTCCGTTATCCATTTGTTTTACACTAAATCCAAGAAAGTAATTTAATTCTCCCATAATGCTCATTTCAAACTCATTACTCATTGTTTTTGAAAATTCATCACACAAGTTTTTATCCGAAGATCCAAACAACATGTCGTCCACATAAATTTGAATAATAAGAATCTCTCCTTTAATTTTTTGTAGAAAGAGTGTGGTGTATACACTTCCTTTTACAAATCCTCTATCCAATAAAAATGAGATAAGTCTCTCATACCAGGCTCTAGGTGCTTGCTTTAATCCATAAAGTGCCTTTTTTAATTTGAATACGTGATTTGGAAATTGTGAACTTTCAAATCCGGGGGGTTGCTCAACATAGACATCTTCTTTAATTACCTCATTTAGAAATGCACTCTTTACATCCATTTGATATAATTTAAAGTTCTTGAAGCAAGCAAAAGCTAAGAGCACTCTTATGGCTTCTAGTCTAGCAACTGGGGCAAAGATTTCTTCAAAGTCTATTCCCTCAATTTGGTTGTACCCCTTAGCTACTAATTCTGCTTTATTCCTTATTATTGTTCCTGAATCATTCACCTTATTCTTGAAGACCCATTTTGTTCCAACAACACTTTGTTCTTTAGGTGTCTTGACTGACACCCAAAAATCATTCCTGGTGAATTGGTCCATCTCTTCTTGCTTTGCTAGAATCTAGAATTCATCTCAAAAGGCTTGATTTATACTTGTAGGTTCTATCATAGAGATGAATGCTGAATGACTAACCTCTTTTTTAAGTCCATGCCTAGTCCTTACACCTTCTGACGGGTCTCCTAAAATTAGTCTTTAGGGTGACTAGAAGAATATCTCCATTCTCTAGGCAAAACTTCCTGAGGTTCTACCCTTTCTCCTAAGGTCATAGTCTCTACTCCTTGAATTGCCTCTATTTCATCATCTTCAATTCTATATTCAGATGGCTTATTTGATTCATCAAATACAATATGGGTGAACTCTTCTACTACTAGAGTTCTCTTATTAAAGATTCTATAGGCCTTACCTATAGATGAATAACCTAAGAAGACACCCTCATCAGACTTGGGATTGAATTTTTAATGGGATGTTTGCCATTATTCAAGATGAAGCACTTGCACCCAAAGAAATGTGAGTGTGAAAGGTTTTGTGTCCTACCCTTAAGGAGTTCATAAGGAGTTTTGTTCAGCTTAGATCTAATGTTTACCTATTTAAAATATAACACGCTTTGTTAACTACTTCTGCCCAAAAGTATCTAGAAAGGGTGTACTCCGCTAACATTGCCCTAGCGGCTTCAACCAAAGTTATGTTCTTCCTTTCTACTATATCATTTTGTTGAGGTATTCTAGGGGCTGAGAAATTGTGTTCTATTCCTATCTCTTTATAGAATGATTCAAATCTATCATTTTGAAACTCTCCACCATGATCACTATGGATTGTCGAGATCTCACAACCTAATTTTCATTGAATCCATGTGGAGAATACCTTAAATTCCTCAAAAGACTCAATCTTATGTGCTAGGAATCTTATACAAGTGATTCTAGTGAAGTCATCTACAATCACAAATCCATAACTTTTTCCACCTAGGCTAGCTGTACTAACGGGTCCAAATTGGTCCATGTGTAGGATTTCTAATGGCCTAGAGGTGATCACATCTCTGATTGAATGAAAGGATGATTTAACTTATTTTTCTAGTTAGCAAGCATCACATAAATGGTCCTTTGTGAAATCTAACATAGGTATGCCTCTAACTAGGTTTTTCTGAGTGATGTTTCTAAGAGTTTTCATACTAGCATGGCATAGTCTCCTATGCCTTAGCCACGAGTCATCAACTATTGTTTTCAAACAAAATGAATTTGAATTATCAATGCAATCAAGGTCTAACATGTAAACATTATTCATTCATTTTCCATCTAAAACTAGTTTATCATTTAAACTAATCAGGCATTTATCATATAGAAATTTAATATCAAAACCTTTATCACACAGTTGACTAATGTTAAGTAAGTTATTCTTCAAACCATCAACTAGTAAGACATTTTCAATTAAAAAATTTTTAGCATTACAAACAATACCTGAGCCTATCACCTTCCTGGTAGCGTTGTCTCCCAATGTTACTTTGCCTCAAGTTCTGGTTTCCAGTAGAATGAACTTCGTCATATCTCCTATTCGCGAGCAGCCACTATCCAGGAACCACATGCTCTCACTAGGTCTTTTGTGAGAGAAACCCTATAATTTCAATCAAAGGTTAGATTTGGGAACCCAAGTGAGTTTGGGTTCCTCCTTATGCTTGCATGAATGAGATGTATGCATGTTATGATGTGATGGATGCAGTTTAGGTCTCCATACTAAGTGTGTCCTATGGTGAATTGTGCATGTGCGGGCTATGTGACCTAGCATGCCACAAGAGAAGCACCTAACACCAGAAAATGGATTCACTAACCTATTTGGGTGGTGAGGCCTCTTCCTAAAGTTATGTGATGCATGCTGTGTTGGGGGTTGACTAGGTTGGGCTAATGTGAGTGATGCAATTTCTTTTTTTAATTCTTTGATTCATTCTTGAAAAGTGTTGTTTTGATATGTCAATCCATAAACTTCTATTTTTAACAAATGCTCATTGTGATCTACTTCTAATGCAAGTTTGTCTAATCTTTGGAAAGCCTCTTCTAATTCAACATGAGTGGTTTTCAAGGTTTCATGCGTTTCAGTTAGTTCAATACGCTTCTTATTTAATGCATCATACTCATCAAGAAGTAGCATATGATCTCTATCTAAATCAGAATTTTCCTTAAACAAGTTAGCATGCTCAATTTGTAAAGAACTAAATTCAATATTAAGCTTAGCATGCATCTTTTTCAACTTCCTATACGAGTCATGGATATTCTCAGAAATAAGTAACAATTCTTCATATAAAAGTTGACATACCTCATCTTGATCCAGTTGATCAAGGTTATCATTAGCCACAAGACACAAATTTGATATCTCCTCCTCTGCTTCTTCTTCTGATGATTCTGAGGCAGAGTCGGCCCAAAAAGCTTTTTGTGTCTTTATCTTTCCTTTCTTGTATTTGGCTTTGTCATCACCTTTCTCCTTAGGTGGTTGACTCTTTAGATTGGGGCAATCAGCTTGAAGGTGACCTGGCTTCCTGCACTCAAAATAGATTGTATCAGATGAAACTTTATTGAACCTCAAGCTCTTACCTTTATTCCAATTGTTCTGATGAAGCTTTTATTTTCTCTTCAAGAAGTTCTTGAATTTTCGGGTCATCAGTGCTATCTCATCCTCTTCCTCCCCTGCAAAGCTTATACTTTCTGAGTTGTTTGCTTTTAATGCCACCGTTTGCTCCTTTTTCTTTTCACCTGCATCACTTTGTCTCTGACTCACTCCTAGCTCGTATGCAATGAGTGATCCAAGGAGATTATCAATATAATAAACGTTAATGTCTTTAGATTTAGTGATAGCAGTTATCTTTGTATTATAGGAACTAGGTAAGCATCTAAGAATTTTATTAACTTTCTTAAAATTTGAAATCTCTCTACCTAATGCATGCAAGGATGTCATGATTTGGGTGAACCTAGTGTACATGTCAGATATTATTTCACTAGGTTTCATATGGAATAGTTCATAATCATGTAATAAAATGTTAAGCCTAGACTGTTTTACTTCACTTGTTCCTTTGTATGTAATGCACAGTCTATCCCAAATCTCCTTATTAGTGGCACCGGAAGAAACTCTCATATAATCCTAAGACATTAATGCATAGAAAAAGTAATTTAAACACTTAGAATTCAGTTGGGCTAAATCCCTATCCTCATTGCTCCATTCATTAAAAGGTACAGGAGTTTTCAATCCATTGATAGTTTTAAAAGGTGCAACATATCCATCATTCACTAACTTCCACATGCAGTAATCAATACTGTAAAAAAGTAGACATTCTAATTTTCTAGAAATCAAACGGAATGTTATCAAAAAGTTTTTGATGGGTTATTAAATAACCCTCCGTGGTGTTACGATTACCAAAATGCGACATGATCATTTTTTCAAGGTTTTCTAAAATACTATTTTTGAAAACAGGCTCTGATACCAATTGAAATTACTAGATGGACAAGAGGGGGGTGAATTATGAAAGATTTATAGCAATAAATAAAACCTAAATAGGAGTTCTAATATTTTTGATATTTTTAAGGTTTTAATATGAAAATAAAGTGCAATAATGGAATTCTATTCAATCACAATATTTCACCAAGCAAATATACTGAAAATGAAAAATGCACACAAGAATAAAAATGATAAGAAAAAAGCACACCGGATTTTTATAGTGGTTCCGTCAAACCATGACCTACGTCCACTCCCCGGAGTCCTCCGCTCCATGAATTTCACTACAAGCAATAGATCTCCTTTTGCCACCCTTGGCAAGGCAGAGAAGCCCTTACAATACTCACTTTCACCAACCCGGTGTGGCGGAGTGCCAAACTCTATTTTCACCCTCCTTGCGACGGCAGAGAACCTTCTCTTCTTTCTCCCTCCTGGAGAAGGCAGAGTACCTCGAGGTCATGGATATAGAAGAGCCTTCCCCTTGGAGATCCTCTCACAAATTCTTCTAGGGCCACAGGAGGAGCAAGATGCAGCAAGTTCGGAGCAACCGTGTGATCTCCCTCACAACTCTTCTCCCTCACAATGTTCACCTTCTCCTTCCTCTCTCAAACCCTAAAGAACTTCTCAAGAGCTCTCTCCCTCAGAATCCCTCTCTAACCACGTTCTCCTCTCAAATTCACACACCAAAAACATAACTATTTTGACACCTAAAAACGGGTTCCAAAATCCCTAAAATTTCAAAGTAGTCGTTACTATCGTACAATACGATTTCTAATCGTATGGTACGATATGTATACCAAGCTTCGTCCTGGTATGAAGATGTATGAACAGTTTAAAATCAATCATACAGTACGATAACTAATCGTATGGTATGATCCTCAACATTACTGATCATACCGGATAATAGTCGGGACGATCAAATATCATCTATGTTCATCGTATTGTATGATACATATCGTACAGTACAAATGGTCAAAATCAAGGCATCATCCAGGATAAATTTGGGGACTATCAAGAGTCATCTCTATTCATCGTATAGCACGATCTACATCGTACTAGACGAGGCAAAAACAATGGATCATCCAGGACGATCTTCAAGATGATCAGAATTCATCTCTATTCATCGTATTATACGAACCAGTTGTATAGTATGATATTTAATTTGAAATTAATCCTTGAATTATTCCACTAATCACGGGTTAGGTTAAGTAAGTTTTCAAAATACATCGTACTGTACGACATTTTTTGTACAGTACGAACGGCGGAGAAAAACTTACTTAACTTGATTTGATGGCTAGGGTTTTGGATTTGAACATATCATACAGTACAATTTTCATTTGTACGGTACGATCTATTCACAGAATTGTCCTATAAGCTCAGATCATAAGGTACAAAATAACTTTGTACAGTACGATCTACAGAGAAAGAAAATCTCCAAATTTTTCTTTTAAAAAACCCTCTCCCCCTATGTGTGTGCATGGTTGCTCAGACGTTTATGAATTTTATGGCCAAACTCAAGAAAATAAAAAAAAAAAAATAAATAACAAAATACATTGTCAGACTCATACTCCTAATCTACCCATTCTTGAGTCTTCTTGTTGTCCTGAGTAGCTTGTGATCTTTCTGAAATGTTAGTACTCACGGATAATATCAAAGTAAATAATATTCAATGAATAGATAATCCAGACGACATTATTTGTCATCATCAAAATCTCAAACTCGGGGTTATACGATGTCTTTTTTATACATACGACATCCAAAGTACAAAAAGAATTGGTCCCTTTTCATCTGGATGAATCCCAAATTTTTTTGAACAGATCATATTGTATGATGCCTTTTTTATATAGATAATTTTTAGAGTATGAAAAGAATGGGTCCATTTTCATCCCTATGAATCCCAAAATTTTTTAAATTGATCGTAATATACAATGTCTTGTTCATACAGATGACATCCAGAGTACAAAAATATGGGGAAACTTTTTGACCCAACGAATCAGAAAAATTATCTTAACAGTATGAACAGGGTTTATACTGGATGATTATCGTGTATAGAAATATTTCGTACAAATTCGTATGCAGAAATTTTTGAACTATTCGTACGTATGAAATATGATTGTAATGAATGATCGTACCAACACAAAATTGCAGATTTTAATTGTTTGGATAGTTTTTTGTGACTTTCATATAAAAATTCATTAGAAAATGACACGAAAAGAGTTTTTCTTTATGATTTCTTTGAGAGCAAGTGAGAGAGTATTTTCATAGAGAGTTTGAGAGAGAGTTCTTATAAGTGAAGTGTGAAGGGTTCACAAGGTTACTCAAAGGTAAGAATCTCATTGTATTTTAGTTACTTCTCTTCCTTTCATCTTTCTAATTACTCCAGCAAAAATCTTTGAAGAAGATTCAGTACTCTGCTAACACTTGGAGGGTGTGGAAGGATGATGATACTCTATCGCTTGGAGGGTGTGAAAGGATGACGGTACTCTACCGACACTTAGAGGATGTAAAAGGATGATGGTACTCTAAAAATACTTGGAGGGTGTAAAAGGATAATGATACTCTGCCACACTGATGATTAGTGGAAGATAAAAAAATTGTAACGGTTTCTCCACCTTGCCGTGGGAGTAAAAGGAGAGACACTTTGGTAATAGTGCAATATCTTAAGAGGGGGTCTTCAGGGAGTGGACGTAAGCTTTATTGGATTGAACCACTTTAAATCTTTGTAATCATTTTTATTTTCATACTTTTATTTTTCAAAATTTTTCATTTTGTGGTCGAAAAATAATTTTTACAAAATATATAAAATTTGGTTTTCTTTAATATCTAAGGGAATTTTTTAAATTACCAATTCACCCCCCTGGTTAGCCTTGGGACATTTGCATAGGTTTAACAACCTATACGGACTTAATAAGAGTACCAGTGTCCTTTTTGAAAGTTCGTTAGGGATGAGAGTCCCTTATGAACTAGCCCAAGGCTAACCAAGATGGGGGTGAATTGGTATTTAAAAAAAAAACTTTAAACCAAAGCACAACAAAGCTCAAACCTAAATTACCACAGAAAATAACTGCGGAAAAATTAAATGCGGAAGCAGTAAAAAGAACACAAGGGTTTATAGTTGTTCGGTCAACTCGACCTACATCCACTTCCCGGAGGCGCCCTCCAAGTATTGCACTACCAAAGTGACTCTCATTTTGCTCCCACAGTAAGGTGGAGAAGCCCTTATAAACACCTCCTTTTTTCCACCCCCAGCAAGGGAGAGAATTCAACTCCTTTTGCTTCCTCCTGAAGCAGGCAGAGAACCTTGATTGATCGCTGAAGCTTACCTCTCCCAACCCTTCCAAGGACAAGAGACTCTAGTGAAAGAAGAAGTGGAAAAATGCTTGGAGCAACCCTTGTGAATCTCCCTCACAAGATCCTCTCTCTCTCTCTCTCCCTCTCTCTCTCTCCTCTTGACTTTCTTAGGTCAAGACAGTAGCAAAAGATTATTCAAAATATTGAATAATAGATCTTAAATAAAAGAGCTTCAGAATAGCTCATTAATTGCAAGTTTCCGACATTATTGTCTGGGATGATAGATATATCGTCCTGTACGATCAGTGCAATTTAAGCCTAATCAGCCGGGATGATCCGAGACGAATAGAAGGAAGGTGTTCCTATCATCCAGGATGATAATAAATCATCCTGGACGATTAGTTCAAATCACAGATCATCAACCAGACAATCGCTCTGAAAAGAGTTATAAATGATTCCAAAATAGCTTTATCATCTAGGTTGATCTCACGATCGTCCCGGACAATTAGTTCAAATCAGAGAAAAATCATCCAGAGCATCGCCCGAAATTTGAGCTGGCCGATCCTTATCATCCAAACCATCGCCCGAAATTTGAGCTCATCGATTTTGATCGTCCAGGAGCAAATAAGGTTTTTTTAACTGATCATCTCGGCTGATCTTGCGATTGTCTAAGACAATGTGATCGTATCAATCATCCTTAATTGTATCATATCATCCAGGCCGATATAAGATCGTCCTAGCCGATTTCCATTAATAAAGAATGCCTAAATAGATCATGGCGGATGATTCTTTTTATTTTAAGCCTATCGTCCTGGCTGATACATGTATCGTCCAGGCCGATCGGCTAATGATGATTGCCTTAATAAGATGTCCTTATTAGAGTTTCTATTTTGAACTCGATCTTCTAGGATGATAATAATATCGTCTGGGATGATATGAGTAAAAAAAGAAATTCTAAGTCAGACAGAAAAATCACTCAAGTGTGTGTGTTTAGGGTTACTTAGCATCAGAACACTTTAATGATTACAATTGACTCAAGAAAGTGAAAAAGAAAATTACGTACTCACTCAGACTGAGTCTACCCAATCTTGAGCTGGCTCTGATTGCCTTCTAATCTTGTGGCCCTAAAATGTCAATAGAAAAGGTAGTTGTAGAGAAATAAGAGTGTTCGTTAATCATCGAAACATAATCCATGAAAACAGATTTGCAACAATCTCCCCTTTTTTATGATGAAAAAACACTCCGATAATTAATTTCAAAATAACAGTGTAAAATAGAAAGCTTTCAAGATTCAGAATACATAACATAGTGAAAACACTCAAACATCCTACTCCCCCTTTTGACATCTCAAAAAGGAAGAGGAAACCAAGAAACAAAGTAAATAAAATCTTTTTTTATTTAATAAACCAAGGAATGAACATGATGTAGTATTCCATGTGATTGATTTTAAAAATTTGTAAGTTAATGAGTTAACAACATCAAAAATCCAAAAAAATGATAGAATATCCGATCTTGGTTACATTTAGCTCGGATTCTCTTTTAGGGTAAAATCGTCTTTTGAAATCAATGACCTAACTCAAAAATTCAATTGGATATGAAAAAGGATCTGTTCACCACTTGGTTTCAGAAAATACAAGATAGATTTGTTGTAGCAAAATTAGAAAAGATCTTAATTACATACTCCATTTGTTAATTTGAGATAGACTTTTGATTATAAAAGAAAATTGTGCCACCAAAATATGTTAGAGAAAGAGACACAATCAACAGAATATTTTTACCCTTTAATGGATTAAGAGATGTAAAATATTGACTACAAATTTTTAAAAGTAAGAACAAGGCATACGATATCACTTCAATGATGGTTTAAAATAAATTTAAGAAAGCAAAAAATAAAACAAAACAAAAAACAAAAAAACTAACAACAAAACATAAAGCAATAAAAGAAGAAAAGAAAAAGAACTAAAAGAAAAGGAAGTAAAAGAACTAGTTCATGCATTTATATCAATCACACCCAATCTGGTCCTTAAAGAGCTGAAAGTGTCGAAGGCCAGTGGTTTAGTAATGATGTCAGCCAGTTGATTCTTAATTGTCACATGGTGTAACTCAATGTCTCCCTTAGTCACATGATCTCTAATAAAGTGATACCTAATGTCAATGTGCTTAGTCCTTGAATGTTGGATAGGATTCTTAGAAATGTATATGCCACTAGTGTTGTCACAAAAGATTGAGATGGTGCCTACATGTAATCCTAAATACAATACCTGTTGTTTCAACCAAAGCACTTGAGCCACACAACTTCCTAAAGCAATGTACTCAGCTTCAACAGTAAAAAGTGCAACAGAGTTTGCTTTCTACTAGACCATGAGACCAAAGATTGTCCTATGAATTGACAAATTCCACAACTACTTTTTCTATCCACCTTATATACTGCAAAATTAGAGTCAGAAAATCCAATAATCTCAAAAGAAGTGTTGTGCCAAGGGTACCATATCCCTAAGTTTTGGGTCCCTAAATGGTATTTAAGAATTCTCTTAACTGCGGTCAGGTGGGATTCCTTAGGGTCAACTTGAAATCTAGCACAAAGACAAACGCTAAATATTATATCTGGTCGGCTAGCAGTCAAGTAAAGTAAAGATCCAATCATGCCTTTGTACTTCTTCTGATCAACAGACTTACCACTTGGGTCCTTATCCAACGGAACACTACAAGTCATGGGAGTATTAATTGGCTTGGCTTTATCCATCTCATACTTCTTCAAAATGTCATTTACGTATTTTGATTGATTTAGAAAGGTTCCATCATCTAATTGTTTTATGCTAAACCCCAAAAAAGTAGGATAACTCTCCCATCATACTCATCTCAAACTCTCTACTCATTGTTTTAGAGAATTCATTACAAAGTTTCTTATCAAAAGATCCAAAAAGTATGTCATCCACATAAATCTGAACAATGACCAAATCATCTCCAACTATCCTAAGAAAAAGGGTGGTGTCTATGCTCCCCTTAACAAAACCCCTTTCTAGTACGAATGTGCTAAGCCTCTCATACCAAGCTCTGGGTGCCTGCTTTAAACCATATAAGGCCTTTTTTAATTTAAAATCATGATTTGAAAATTGGGAACTCTCAAAACCTAGGGGTTGTTCTACAAACACATCCTCTTTTATTTCCACATTTAAAAAGGCACTCTTGGCATCCATTTGAAAAAGATTAAATATTTTATAACATGTAAAGGCTAATAGCACTCTAATGGCTTCCAATCTAGCTACAGGGGCAAAGGTCTCCTCAAAATCTATCCATTTAATTTGGTTATACCCCTTAGCCACTAATCTTGCTTTATTCCTTACCACCACTCCAGAATCATTCACCTTATTCTTAAAGACCCACTTGGTTCGAACTATACTTTGTCCCTTAGGTCTTTCTACAAGCTCCCAAACATCATTCCTAACAAATTGGTTCAACTCCTCCTGCATGGCTAAAATCCAAAACTCGTCAGAAAGGGCTTGATTTATGTTGGTGGGTTCAGTCATTGAGATAAAGGCAGAGTGGTTCACTTCCTTCCTAATTCCATGTCTAGTCCTAACTACATTAGAAGGGTCTTCTAAGATCAAATCTTTGGGGTGATTTGTAGAGTATCTCCAATCTCTAGGCAAGGTATGTGAAGGTCCAACCCTTTCCTCCAGATCTACATTTTCTACTCCTTGGGTAATATCTCCTACTCCTTCAGTGTTTTGGTGTTCTACTCCCTTCTCTAAATTTTCTACTCCAATGGTAATCTCTCCAACATCATTATCATCCTGAACTCCAGGCTTTTTAGGATCAGACTCATCAAACACTATATGTGTAGTTTCTTCCACCATCAAAGTTCTCTTCTTAAACACCCTAAAAGACTTTCTAATACTAGAATATTCCAAGAACACTCCTTCATCAGATTTTGGATCAAATTTTTCTAAGTGAGACTTCCCATTATTATAAATGAAAACCTTACAACCAAATACATGAAGGTGGTAAGGATTGGGTGTCCTACCCTTAAGGATCTCATAGGGTGTCTTATCTAGTTTGGCTCTAACATTCACCCTATTCAACACATAAAAAGCTGTGTTAACCGCTTTAGCCTAAAAGTATTTTGGCAGTAAATACTCGGCAAGCATGGATCTAGTGGCTTCCACTAAGGTCCGGTTCTTCCTTTCAGCTATCCCGTTCTACTGAGGGGTCCTAGGAGCTAAGAAGTTGTGGCTAATCCCCTTGTCCTCACAAAAATCTCCAAATCTTTTATTTTCAAACTCTTCCCCATGGTCACTATAGATGGTCAAGATCTCACAACTTAGCTTTTTCTGAATCCAAATAAAAAAGGTTCTATACTCCTCAAAAAACTCATTTTTGTGTGATATAAATCTAGTCTAAGTGAACCTCGAGTAGTCATCAACAATTACAAAACCATAGACTTTCCCTCCCAAGCTGGCAGTGCTAAGGGGTCGAAATAAATCCATGTGAAGGACTTCTAAAGGTCTAGAGGTGCTAATGTCCTTAATGGGGTGAAAAGTGGAGGTGACTTGCTTTCCTAATTGGTAGGCATCACAAAGATGGTGTTAAGAAAATTTCAGTTTGGGGACACCTCTAACTAGGTCTTTTTGGGTCACTTTCCTAAGGATTTTCATACTAGCATGACATAATTGTTGTGCCACAACCATGAATTATCAGCAACAGTTTTTAAGCAAAAGATACAGCATATTCAATGTTATTTAAATCAAGCATGTACACATTGTTGATCCTCTTTCCCTGCAAAATAGTATTTTTATATAAACTTATAATGCATGAATTTGCAAAGAATTGTATGATGAAGCCCTTGTCGCAAAGCTGATTGATGCTGAGCAAGTTGTGTTTTAATCCATTTACAAGTAAAACATTTTCAATTATAAGGTTCTTGGAATTACTAATTATACCTACGCCTATCACCTTCCTGGTGGTATTGTCTCCAAGAGTAACCTTGCCTCCTGTCCTGGTCTTTAGCAAAATAAATTGATTGGCATCACCAGTCATATGTCGAGAGCATCCTCTATCCAGGTACCACATACTCTCACGAGGCCTTTTGTGAGAGCTTACCTACAAAATCATCAAATGTCAGTTTTAGAAACCCAAAGAGGTTTGGGTCCCTTCTTATGAAAAGTAGAATGCAATGCATGTGTGCTATGCTGTGAATCATGCAATTTGAGTCTCCACACCCAATATATACTATGGTGAACAGTGCAAGTGTGTGAGATGTGTCCTAACATGCCACAAGAAAAGCATCAAACACTAGGAAAATGATTTCTTAAATGGTTTGGGTTATAATACCATTTCCTAGGTCTTAGCTTTAGATCAAAAGTAGGTGTCATCCAATTTCTCTTAATTGCATCCAATTCATTTTTAATTCTCAAGTTAGTACTTTTTAAGGCATCATTATCAACCCTCAAATTTTACTCTATCTCTTTTAATTTCTTAAAATCAGATTCAAGTGAGGTGAGTGAAGCTTTTAATAAATCATGTTCTTTAATTAATTCAAAGTGCTTTTTATTTAAATCATCAAATTCATCAAATAGAGCCATATGATTTGAATCAATTGTTGAATGATCTTTAATCAGAATTTCATGCTCCTTTTGTAAATTCAAAAACTCCAATTTCAAAGTATCATAAGTTTTCTTCAATTTTCTATATGATGCATGAATTTTTTAAAAAACTTCAAGGAGTTGGTCGTAGGATAGTTCACATACTTCTTCTTGATCAAGATGATCGTCTGCCATTAAGCACATGTTTGTTGTCTCATCTTTAGGTTCAGTCTCAGATGAATCAGATGTAGAGTCTGCCCAGAACACCTTTTGAGATTTCTTTTTTTCCTTCCTAAACTTGGGTTTCTCCTCTCCCTTTTCTTTCCTTGAGTGAGACTTAAGTGTAGGGCAATCAGCTTTCACATGTCCAGGTTTCCTGCATTCAAAACAAACCATGTCATTAGAACTCTTAAAATTTTTGTTTCCCTTCCCTTTGTTCCACTTTTGATGATACTTTTTTTTCTTCCTTAGAAAGCTTTTGAATTTCCTTGTGATTAATGAAAATTCATTGCTTTCAGACCCGAAAGAGTTGGAGTTCGTGCCATTGGCCTTCAATGTCATAGTTTTCTCCTTTCTTTTCTCACCTACATCCAAATTTCTTTGATTCACTCCTTGCTCGTAAGCAATGAATTATCCAAGTAAGTTGTAAATCGAATAAGTATTCAAATCTTTAGATTCAGTAATGGCAGTGATTTTAGCATCAAAAAAGGAAAGAAAACATCTCAAAATTTTGTTCACTTTTTCATAGTTTGACAGTTCTCTTCCTAAGGCATGCAAAGAAGTTACAATTTGAGTAAATCTTGTATACATATCAGAAATTGATTCAGAAGGTTTCATATGAAAAACTTCATAATCATGCAAGAGAATATTCAAACGAGATTACTTAACTTCATTGGTTCCTTCATAAGTAATGCACAACCTATCCCAAATCTCTTTTCTAGTAGAGCAAGTAGAAACATGCATGTAATCTTTAGACTTTAAAGCACAGAAAAAATAATTCAAACACTTCACATTAAGTTAAGCTAAATCTCTTTCATCAAAAGTCCATTCAGTAAAAGGCACTTCAGTTTTAATTCCATTAAGTTCACAAGAAGGTGGAGAATATCCTTCTTTAATAAGCATCCACATGCGATAATCAGTTGATTATAAAAAAGTAGACATGCGAGTTTCCAAAAATTAAAAGGAAGATTGTCAAACAAAGGTGGTCGTGTAATAGAATATCATTTAGTTGTGTTATGATTCCCAAAGTTATGCATGGATCAAAATTCAAAAAGTTTTCAAACTCAGTTTTTATGAATCATGCTCTAATATCATTTAAAAGTTTATTAGGGATGTTAGTCCCTTATGAACTAGCCCAAGGCTAACTAAGATGGGGGTGAATTGATATTTTTTTAAAAAAAAAACTTTAAACCAAAGCACAACAAAGCTCAAACCTAAATCACCACAGAAAACAAGTGCAGAAAAATTAAATGCTGAAGTAGTAAAAAGAATACAAGGGTTTATAGTGGTTTGGTAAACTCGACTTACATCCACTCCCTAGAGGCGCCCTCTGAGTATTGCACTACCAAAGTGACTCTCCTTTTACTCCCACAGTAAGGTAGAGAGGCCCTTACAAACACCTCCTTCTTTCCACCATCCGATAAGGTAGAGAACCCAACTCCTTTTGCTTCCTCCTGAAGCAGGAAGAGAACCTTGATTGATCGCTGAAGCTTTCCTCTCCCAACCCTTCCAAGGATAAGAGACTCTAGTGGAAGAAGTAGTGAAATAATACTTGGAGCAACCATTATTAATCTCCCTCACAAGCTCCCCCACATAAGATCCTCTCTCTCTCTCCCCCTCTCTCTCTCTCCCCCCTCTTGGCTTTATCAGGTCAAGGCAGCAACAAAAGATTATTCAAAACATTGAACAATAGCTCTTAAATAAAAGAGCTTTAAAATAGCTCATTAATTGGAAGTTGCCGACATTATCATACAGAATGATAGGTATATCGTCCTGTACAATCAGTACAATTTAAGCCTAATCAATCGGGACGATCCAGGACGAATAGAAGAAAGGTGTTCCTATCGTCCATTATCATGGATGATTAGTTCAAATCACAAACCATCGGACAGATAATTGCTCTGAAAAGAGTTCTGGACAATTCCAAAATAGCTTGATCGTCCGGGCTGATCTCACAATCATCCCAGATGATTAGTTCAAATCAGAGGAAAAGCATCCAGAGCATCGCCCAAAATTTGAGCTGGCCGATCCTTATCGTCCAGACCATTGCTCGGAATTTAAGCTGGTTGATGTTGATCGTCCAGGAGCAACTAAGATTTTTTGAACTGATCGTCCTGGCCAATCTTGCAATCGTCCAGGACAATGTGATCGTACCAATCATCCTTAATTGCTTGCCTAAAATGATAGATCAATTTAGGCATAATTATATCATATCGTCCAGGCCGAAATAAGATCGTCTTGGCCGATTTCCATAAATAAAGAATGCCTAAATAAATCATGGCGGCTGATTCTTTTTGTTTTAAGCCTATCATCCTCACCGATACACGTACCATCCAGGACGATCAGCTAATGACGGCTGCCTTAATAAGATGTCCTTATTAGAGTTTCTGTTTTGAACCCGATCATCCAGGATGATAATAATATCATCCGGGATAATGTGAGTAAAAATAGAAATTCGAAGTCAGACAGAAAAATCACTCAAGTGTGTGTGTGTAGGGTTACTTAGCATTAGAACACTTCAATGGTTATAATTGACTCAAGAAAGGGAAGATTAAAATTACAGACTGACTCAGACCTAGTCTACACAATCTTGAGCTGGTTCCGATTTCCGTCTGATCTTGTGGCCCAGAAATGTCAGTAGAAAAGGTAGTCGTAGAGAAACAAGAGTGTTTTCTAATCTTCAAAACATAATCCATGAAAATAGATTTGCAACACTTTCACACCCTCCTAGTGTAAGCAAAGTATCGATACACTTTCACACCCTTCTGGTGTTGGCAGAAAACCATCATCCTTTCATACCCAACTAGTGTCGATAGAGAACTATCATCCTTTCATACCATACTTATATCAACAGAGTACTAGATCTCTTTTGAAAATCTTCTTTCAAGAGTTTTTAAGAAAGTAGGTAAGAACTTTGAAGAATAAGCAAGACATATTCACCAATAGGCAACCTTGTGAATTCCCTCACAAATCCCTCTTAAGAGATCTCTCACTCTCCAACCCAATACACTCTCCCAAACACTCTCCAAGTGCACCCTCAAAAGAAATTTGCAGTAGGAGTTGTTGAGATAGTTGCTACTAAGTTTTTGCCTATTTCATATTCTTTCAACTTGTATGTTTTTGATGATTCCAAATATTATTATCTTGATTATTATTTCTCCTAACATATTTTGGAAGAATAGTTTTGCCCTTCTGTGTACTAACATTTTAGATAAATCATACTCTTGATTATTGAAGACTTCAAATCAAGATCAGTTTAGAGTTTATTATAATTGAAGTCTATATTTTCAATTTTATTAAGTCAGAGAGAGTATGATTTTAATTGAGTGCACACACACACCGGGGGAGAGTTTAAAATTCATATTTTTTAAACTGATCGTACTGTACAATATTCATTCGTACGGGATGATCTGGTTAGTTATTTTCCCTGACAAGCAGTCGAATGAATAGAATGAAAAAAATTTTTTTTAAGTGTGGATCATATTGGATGAACCCAATTTATACATGTTTTCATGAGTACAAACTTCTCAGGTCTATTCTTGCTCAAAAATATTTTGTCTAAGTATGGATCATACTGTACAAACCCAGTTCGTATATTCTTTCATAAGTACGAACTTCTTGGGCTCCAGGTCACATAAAAAATAATTTTTCTAAGTATGGAAAATATTGTACGAATCAATTTTGTACATGCTTTCATGAGTACAAACTTCTCAGGTTCTAGGTTATGTAAAAATAGTTTTTCTAAATATGGATCGTACTGTGCGAACCTAGTTCGTACATGCCTTTAGGTCTCATTTTATCCCGACATTTCGTACAAACAAATTTTGAAATTTTCTAACTATTTATCGTAGATGAACTTTGTTCATACTAGATGATGATCGGGTATGAAATGATTTTGTACTGATTCATAACAGCTTAGTACGTAATAGTATTTAAATTATTCATATGTATGATTGTGTACACTCAAAATTGAAAACTTCAGTTTTCTGGATAGGTTTTTTGTATCTTTTGTATAAAAGGTCCACTAAAAACTGACGTAAAGGCTTATGTTTTTCAAAGGTGAATTATGTTTGAGAGAGATTTCTTGCAAGTGGAGTGTGAAAGATTCACACGATTACTCAAAGGTAATGATCTCAATATGATTTATGATTTTCACTCATCCTTTTGCCTTTCTAGATTGCTCATTAGAAGAACTTTGAAGAAGATCTGGTTCTCTGCCGATATTTGGAGGGTGTGAAAGGATGACGGTTCTCTGCCGACACTTGGAGAGTGTAAACAGCCAACAGTTCTTTGCTGACACTTGGAAAGTGTGAAAGGATGATAATTCTCTGCCTACACTTGGAGAGTGTGAAAGGACAACAGTTCTCTATCACACTGAGGATTGGTAAAAGAGAGTTTTATAAAGGCTTCTCAGCCTTGCTGTTGCGACAAAAGGAGAGACACTTTTGGTAATAGTGTAATACCTGAAGAGAGAGTCTTCAGAGAGTGGATGTAGGTCGTGTTTGATCAAACCACTATAAATTTCTGTGTCATTTAAATTTCTACATTTTAAAATTAAGTTTTTATTCTGTAGTTAAAAAGTTTTATTTTAAAACTTTAATTAACTTGCTTCATAAATCAACAGTTATAAATTTTAAATCCAAGAAATATTTTAAATTAGCAATTCACCCCCCTCCCCTCTTGGTTAGCCTTGGGACATTAGGAGTTATCATTATAAATAAAGCTAGATTGGTGGCAAAGGGGTATCATTAGATTGAAGGGATTCATTTTGAGGAGACTTTTTCCCTTGTAGCGAGACTTGAAGCAATTAGGATTTTGTTAGCCTTTGTATGTTTTAGAGGATTCAAATTATTTCAAATGGATGTTAAAAGTGCTTTTTTGAATGGTGTGATTCAAGAGGATATTTATGTTGAACAACCTCCATGTTTTGAAAATTCAAAATATCCAAATCATGTTTTTAAATTGAAAAAGGCATTGTATGGATTGAGGGCTTGGTATGAGAAGTTGAGCACTTTCCTACTTAAGAGACCTTTGGAAAAAGAAAGTGTGAACACCACTCACTTTTTTAAAAAATTGGGAGACGATATACTCATTGTAAAAATTTATGTTGATGATATCATCTTTGGATCTACAAGTAAAAATCTTTGTGATGATTTTTCTAAAATAATAAGTAGTGAATTTCAGATGAGTCTAATGGGAGATTTGAGTTAATTTTTAGTTTTTAGCATTAAGTAAATTGAGGAGGGAATATTTCTTAGTCATTCAAAGTATATTAAGGACATCTTCAGAAAGTATGAAATGGAAAATGCTAAACCTATTAGTAGAACTATGATATCCTTAGTTTAGTTGGATAAGGACCCAAAGAGAAAATTTGTTGATCAAAAGAAATTTAGGAGAATAAATAGATCTTTGTTTTACTTGAATGCTAGCAGACCTGATATTATGTTCAGTATTTGTTTGTGTGTTAGATTTTAATTAGATCCAAAAGATTCACATTTGACAGCATTAAAAAGAATTTTGAGATATCTCTTAAGAACTTAGAACTTAGGGATTTAGTATCCTAAGTTTAACTCTTCATTTGAAATAATTAGATATTTAGATTTGGACTTTGTAGGTTGTAGGGTTGATAGAAAGAGTACTTATGAAACTTATCAATTTATAAGAAATTCTTTAGTTTCTTCGTACAATAGAAAAGATAATTTTGTAGCTCTATCTACTACTAAAGCTGAATACATTACCTTATGAAGTTGTGTGACACAAGTTCTTTGGTTGAAACAACAGTTGATTGATTTAGGATTTACAATAGGCACAATTTCAATTTATTGTGATAACACTAGTGCCATTAGAATTTCAAAAAATCATATTCAACATTCAAGAACCAAACATATAGACATAAGACATTATTTCATAAGAGATCATGTATCCAAAGGAGAGATTGAATTGAACCATATTTCTATTAAAAATAAACTTGTAGATATTTTTACCAAATAACTAGCCTTTAATACTTTAAACACATTTAGAATAAGGCTTAATGTGATTTATCCTTATGCTTAACTAAAATTTTCTGCAAATTTGATGTGTCTTTGTGTGTTTTCTATTTTTGTATTTAATGTGATTATTTGTGTTAGAGTTTTTTTGTTTTTATTTTTATATTTTGTGTGTGATTTTGAAATGTTTTCAAAAATCAAATTTACTATTTCAGATCGAACATGCAAATATTTCTAAGTGTTTTATTCAAACTGTATGAAATTATTTTTTTCATGTATGAATTCTATTGCATGTTGATCGTTGTTTTGAACTGATTACGTAAAGTTTTATTTTTCTAATACATATCATATTGTACAATATTTATATCATCCTGAATGATTTATATTACTTCGTCTATATGCATGTCGAAGGTTATATGGGCAGAATCAATTATTATAACCGATCGTACGTACAAACATGTAGTTCGTACATACAAACCATGTGTCATACAGTGTAGGGGATGAACCTAACTGTCTTTAAATGATCTTAAATAAATGATCATCCTAGACAAACACATGTTCGTCTAGACTATAGTCTGGTAAGCATGTATGTAAGGATGCCTCATAACTTGCATGATTATTAAAAGTCATTTCTTTCCGAACATATTTATTCATACATACAAAAATTATTTCGTCATGTACGAACCATAAATCATATAGTATGAACCCTTTTTTATACATACGAAAGATTTTTTTTCTTTAAATAGGAGTGCTTTAGAATTCATTCTCATTCACTTCAATAGCCTTTTCCAATCCTTCTCAAGTTAGCAATGGCCAATTCTAGCAAGTGAGGTAGACTCACTATGGGATCATCTTCCAGGGGTAAAGATGATAACTTCCTATCTAGGGCAAATGAGGATTCTTACCTTAGGTTTGTTTCTGCCAAAATTACTCCTTCTAGAATCCTACTTCAAGAGGATATCCACTTTCAAGTGATACCTCTTTTCTCCACCACTCAATTTACCTTTATCCTGACTTGGATTCATGCCTACAATAAAGAAACCTTTCCCTAGTTTCTAGCGAACATGTCTTTTAGTTTGGATGAGAGTAGGATCAGAACTCTTATTTTTAAGAAAAATTTAAAAATCACTAAAAAGATTTGTGAACCTTTTTGCACTTAAGAACTCAAGTAGTTAGAGCCCACACAATGACTTCTACATCTATTTTTTACTAGACCAAAATAAACAAAGTTATTGGAGGGATTGAATAAGTATGTCATTTTCCTATGGTCTATACATTAAACCAAAATGCAAGGGTCATTCAGCATGTTCTTAGAACTTTTATTATTCCTAAAACTGGTGACCACATTAACATTACTCGTCTTCTGTCCACTATTACCTATCTTATCATGATTAGATAACTTATAGATAAAGCCGAACTTATTGTTAACTATATTCATGGCCTTTCTAAAATTGGGCATATCTCTCATAAGAGAAAAAATAATATTGCTTTAGGATACCTAGTGACCTATATCCTAGAGAAGAAGTACAATCTTATTCATCCTGATTCTTTACTTAAATTGCCTATCTACTTCACTAATGCTTCATTTCAAGCACTTTTTGGAAAAGGTGATAATACAAATGAGGATTCTATGGGAGAAGGGGGAGCTCTAGCACCTGCACCTGTGCCTGCTAATGAACCTGATTTTTAGGAGATGGTGTAGTGCTTTGACTGACTAGAGAGTTATTTTGATCAGTGCTTTAATCAAATTTAGGCTCATCTACACTGGCAGGATGCTCAGTACCAATAAGACATTCAGGACAGTTCGAATCCGTGAATACTAATGTAGCTATGATGAATAGCTATTTTTTTTATCTTCAACCAGCCACCTTCTCCTTACTAGGGCCCCTCAGATTTTTATATATACTTCTTGTGTGATTTCTTTGTTAGTCATTTGAGATGTTTTTAATCTTTGTGATGTTTTTTGATGCGTTGAGCACTTATCTTATTTTTAGATGTTTGATGATATTGTTGTTATGATATCTTGTCATGAGATATATGATATTGATATCAATTATGCTTTATTGTATTAGATATTTATATTGATATCAATAAAAATGTCTTGTTTTACTTAGATTATTTTATTCTTTGTTTAAAATGTAAGTTTGCTCATATGTTAATCCTGACTTATTTGATCTAAAAAGTGTTATAATATGAACTGCAATATAAAAAATTAATTTCTTTATGAAAACAAATTTTTTCAAAAATATAAATTAATTTATAACTCGATCAAGTGAAATCTATCAATCTCATGTTCTTTTTAGGCATACGTAATTTTAATATTATTATTGTAATTTTGATATCTTATTATTTTTTATTTCTCTTTTCAATATAATTATCTTTGTACTTAGAGAAGTTTGAGTTTTCATATTATTTGTTTTAAAAAGATCAATTTTAAAAAAATGGAGAAATGTTCAAGTGTACAAAAACCAAAAGAATACGTAATGGTTTGCAAATTAAAAAGAGGCACAAAATTAGCCCAAATACAAAAGATGCACAAAGTGTGCCACAAATAATTGAAAAGAATTACAATGTCACCAAACAAGTGTATTGATAATATTTTTTCCTCTATCTTTTAATCTTCAAATTCAAATCAATCTAATATTCAATTATATTTTGTATTAGAAATTGATTTTAATTAATCTTCATTTTGTCACTTTTGCAATAATTTTCCATATCTAATTATCTAAAATGTTTCATAAACTTGATATATTTATCTTATCTATGTTATATTTTAATTTAAATATTTTGAATCTTTATTTTTCTCTAATGGACATTAATCTTATTATTGCAATTATAATTCAATCTCTTTCAAGAACAATTATTAAAGGTTTCTCATATGATTTCCTTCATTTCTTTTATTTTTTTTTCTTCCTTATTTTTATTGTTGTCCAAAAAGGGGATAAATATTATTTGTTTGCTTTTGATTTTGCATTTTTAGTATTTGTTAGTATTGTTGTATTTTTTTTATTTGAAGTGTTTTGTCAGTTTATAAAAAATAAAAAAAATTATTTATTCTTAAGGAAAATTTTAGGGTATTTAATTTTCTTCAAACAATAATTATTTTGCGATCATAAAAAAGAAAGAGATTATTGAGATAGTTGCTACTTAATTCTTGTTTGTTTGATATTCTTACAACTTGTATGTTTTTTATGATTCCAAATATTATTGTCTTGATTATTATTTCTCCAAACATATTTTAGAAGAAATTTTTTGCTCTTGTGTACTAACATTTTAGGGAGTCATACTCTAGATTGTTGACGAATTCAAATCAAGATTAGTTAAGAGTTTATTGTAATTGAAGTCTGTATTTTCTATTTTATTAAGTCTGAGAGAGTGTGATTATAATTGAGTAACTGAGCACACACACCATGTGAGAGTTTAAAATTCATATTTTTTAAACTGATCGTAATGTACGATATTCATTCATATGGGATAATCTAGTCATTTATTTTCCCTGATGAGCAGTCGAACGAATAGAATAATTTTTTTTTTAGTATGGATTGTACGGGATGAACCTAGTTCGTATATGCTTTTATGAGTATGAACTTCTCAGGTTCGTTCTCACTCAAAAATATTTTTTTAAGTATGGATCGTGCCGTACGAACCCAATTCGTACATGCTTTTATGAGTACAAACTTCTTGGGTTCCAGGTCGTATAAAAAATATTTTTCTTAGTATGAATTGTACTATATGAATCAAGTTCGTACATGTTTGCACGAGTATAAACTTCTTGGGTTCCAGGTCACATAAAAATAACTTTTTTAAGTATGAATTATACTGTATGAACCCAGTTCGTACATGCCTTCCAAAGTATGAAAATATGAGGTCCCATTTTGTCCCGATGTTTCATAAAAATGAATTTTGAAATTTTCTAACTGTTCATCCCGAACGAACTTTGTTCGTACCGGATGATGATCGGGTATGAAAGGATTTTGTACCGATTCACAACAGGTTTGTATGTAATAGTATTTATACTATTCATACATATGAAATCTGATCATGCTGTATGATTGTATATGCTCAAAATTGAAAACTTCAATTTTTTGAATGGTTTTTTATGTCTTTTGTATAAAAGGTCCACTAAAAACTGACATAAAAAATCTTGTATTCATAATTTTTCAAAGGAAATTGAAAGAGAGAGTATGAGAGAGTATTTGAGAGAGTTTTCTTACAAATGGAGTGTGAAGGATTTACAAGGTTATTCAAAGGTAAGGATCTTAGTGTGATTTGTGTTTTTCACACTTCCTCTTATCTTTCTAGATTGCTCATGAGAAGATCTTTGAAGAAAATCTAGTTCTCTACTAACACTTGGAGGGTGTGAAAGGACGACGGTTCTCTGCCAATACTTAGAGAGTGTAAACAACCGATGGTTCTCTGTCAACACTTGGAGAGTATGAAAGGATGACGGTTCTCTGCCTACACTTGGAGAGTGTGAAAGGATGACGGTTCTCTACCGTACTGGAGATTGGTGGAAGAGAGTTTTGTAAAGACTTCTCTGCCTTACTATGAGGGAAAAATGAGAGAAACTTTTGGTAATAGTGCAATACTCGAAGAGGGAATCTTCAGAGAATGGATGTAGGTCATATTTGATTGAACCACTAGAAATTTCTATGTCATTTAAATTTCTACATTTTATTTACTGCATGTTTTTATTCTATGTTTGAAAAGTTTTATTTTAAAACTTTAATTAACTTGCTTCGTAAATCAACAGTTTCAAATTTTAATTAACTTCTTTATAGAGGAACACCTAGTATGATTCATGAGTCGTACATTATGATTAGTTTTAAAAATACAAGTTTTGCATCACTCCTCCAGTGTGTGTGTGTGTGCACGATTAACCAATTAAAATTACACTCTCTCAGACTCAAGAAAAAGAGAAAAAGTATATAGTCTGATTACAAGAAACTCTAATCTAATATGTCTTGAAGTTTTTGATAATTTGAAGTATGAATTCACTGAAACATTAATACATACAAACAACACAAGCACAATATTTTCCAATATATGTGAGGAGAAATAATAATCAACACAATTATATTTTTATATCATAAAAATTCACATGATATAAAAAGCATAGATTTGAAAATTAAGTCGCAACATTGATCACTACTGCTGGTATTTAAATTCTTGTTGGATGGTTTTTCACCAATGATGAGTGTATTGGAGCCTGCATAAATGTACCATGTTTTGCTCATTGTTGTTCATATTTAAACTCTTATCAAGTAATTTTTTTCCCAATGAGAGTAAACAGGACCCTGTGTAACAGTATCGCACTTTGATCGCCACTTTTGATATTTAAACTCTTTCCAAATAGATTTTTCCCAATTGGGACTTAAGTGGAGCATACGTAAGATTACTAGGTCTTGATCACCATCGCAAAAAAATTATTAAATTTTTGCCAAACAAATTTTTCCTTAGTTTGCAGGAGAAATTTTTGACTGGCTAAAAGAAGTGGTGCCTTCTCCCTAGCACATAATGGAAGGTATTTATAGTATTCCAAAGGAAGATCAGAGAGAAATCTAAATTTTTTATTAATTTTTTAATGCCCAAAAAATAAAATTCCAATTATTGAAAAAAAGAAAATAGGAAAAAAATTAAAAGAAATTTTATTTAAAAATAAATAAATATGAAAGAAATTAATTATTTCCATTCAAGAATAAATTTTGAATTTTTTAGGATTTTCTAAAGTTTTTTTAAAATTATTTGGATCCAAATATAATATTTAACAACTAAGAATTTAAATAATCAAATTAATTTATTAAAAGACAAAAATTTCCCAACGGCCTCCTCATTAAGGTGCTTACTTTTGCCGCTTTATTTAAGAGATATTATTATGTAAGGTGACAGTTTGGAGGAAAATCAGGAAGCGTCATGTCATCCGATACAAAGTGGTACACATGAAAAAATGACATGATGCATCATAATTCATCTTCGGATGGCATCTGAAGACCACACATAATAATTTCACCTTCTTTGGAGGGTGTTTCCAAAAAAATGTGTGTGTGTGTGAGTCCTAAAAAGTCTAATTTGGATGTTTTTAGAGTTCTCAGAATCATTTTTTGATATTTTGAACTCAATTTTTTTACTTTCAGAGCCCATCGGAGCCTCTATAATCAATTTCAAGAAAGTTCAAATATTTTGGACCATAATTTTCTAAATTTTTTGCATTGATTTATGCTTCGACTTCATAGAATACTTACATTATTTCTGGACTCTATAAAATTTGACATCCAAAAAAAGCGAACAACTGATACGTTACAAAAAACATCCTGGCCATGTACGAATCTCGAGGCATATACAAGTTGGAACCTTTTAAAATCAAATTTGGGACTAAATGAACCCTAATTTCAACAAACTGCTAGTCAAACTGAATATCTCAAAGAGAAAAAAAACTAACTACACCAAAATCGGTCTGATTTGAACCCAAATGGATATAAATCAAGAGTCTAAAGCTTATTTGAAAGGTTCAATGCATTATTTGGATGACAAAAAGATATCCAAATATGGAATTCTTATTGTCAAATCGAGCGGCTCAGTGGGATGAATCCATTGAGAGTAGGATCATTGAACTCACTACATCATTAAGGCACTTAAACAGTTTAAAAACACTCTAAGATCGGGAAATCAATACGGGCCATCCAATGGAGCTCTACAAACCTGCCCTAGATCTTCTCTATATTTATGGAGTTTTCCACTTATAAAATTTTATAAATAAACCCCAACTCTCTAGATATTAGAGAGAGCTCTGATGCTTCAAAAGCCCCAGCACCATCGCCGGCGAACCCCAATCGATTATCACCGACCCACCATCTGACCATCGATCACCGTTGAACATCTGCTCAGTCATCATTGGACCACAGTTAGACTTTCACAAGGCCGCCAGCTACCATCGGACTTCCACCCGACAGCCATCGAACCACCGTCCAGTAGCCGAACACCATGGACTACCACCTAGCCGCCGACCACCACAAAACTTTCGCCTAACCATCGTCAGACCACCACCCGACTGCTTACCACTATCAAACTTTCACTCGGTTGCGTATTATTTAGACTTTCACCCAAAAATGGTTGAACCACCGCCCAGCCACTGACTGCCGCAAGACTTCCACCCGAGCCTGAATGTCGATGGTCTTCCGTCCAACTACCATCGAACCCCCAGTTAGCCTCTGATTGGCAGCGCACATCTGCCTAACCATCTTAGGATCATTCTTCATTAGTTGAACTTCTGACCAGACACCGTCAGACTTCCGCTCGACCATCTTTAGATATTTGCATAACTCTCCAAACTTTGGTAATTCAATTTTCTTTAAGTTAAGGGATGGATCAACCTTTGTAATTCACTCAAATTTAGTATAATCTTTTTACTTGGGCGAGGCCTTGTAGTTTTTCCCTCTTCGGGTTTTCCACTTAAAAAAATTGGGTATTTTACTCTCTCTCTCTCTCTCTCTCTCTCTCTCTCTCTCTCTCTCTCTATGTGTGTGTGTGTGTGTGTTTGTGTGTTAGATATCCGTGTATTGCTAAGACAAAAATTTTACTCACTCTATCGCCACAAATATTCTAGCCCGTAATAATACTAATAATTCTTCTTAAGATTGATGCAAAGAATTTTTTTTTTTTAGGGAAAACCCATAGAGGGCCCTACACGTTAATATTAGAAAACAAGTATAGAGTCCTTAAAAGGCCCTCAAGCTCACAAATGCTTAGAAGAAATACAAAAGGAAAGCAAAAAAAATCGTAAGAGCTTGAGGTACCTACTAAGAAAAAATACAAATAAGCCTAGGTATATAATCTATGGTGCACAAGAAAGAGCACCCAAAAAGAAGGAAAGCAGCAAAAAACTGCATTAAACTCCAGCTTCCCATCCAAAATAGCAGCACCATAAATACCTGCACAAAGAAAATTCTGCAAAAAAGGATGAAGTCCAAAATAGAAGAAGCACAAAAAATCAAGCATAACAGCAGTTTGATAGATCCAGCAAATATTCATAATATATATAAGAAGGAAGCAGCAATAGGCAATAATGAGAACCAAAACAGTAATAGTTAGGTCACCAGAAAGGGCAGCAACAACCCCATAATCCAGCTTAGAAAAGACAAAAAACACTAAAAGGAACCAAAAACTTGTTCTCGTCCATCTTAGCAAGGATAGCCCTACCAAATGAAACCAATAATAACAACAATAGAACCAAATCAATTGAGCAGTAGAAATAAGAGGTAAAAAACCCAACCAGGAAAAGTAATTAGAAGGACAGTAGTAAGACAAAAAATACTCTACCTGGTATTCCCAGATAGAGGCACTCTGTAAAGTGAACCCAAGAAAAGTAAACCAACTGGGAACAAACACCAGTAACAAACTAAAGAAAAACCTCCATATGATGAGAATGGTCAAAATACAAAACACCTTACTAGCACCCTGCAGCCAAGCCGAGTAAGGCCAAGCAAAGATCGCCAGCATATCCCCAAAATTGCCCAGCCAAAGAAAACAGAAAAACAAACCGCAAACAACCTTACCAACCTCTAGCAGACCAACCAAGAAGAGCCAAGGAAAAGCCTCCATGCTTAACCTCCCGGCAATAAATAGAGCCCCAAATGCATTAAGAAAATGACTACAGATAAACAAGCCCCAAAGCCCAACTTCATCAATGCTCCAAAGGTACCAGGAATCACCAAGCCACCAAGCCGCAGGATTACCCCCTAAACATAAACAACAAAAGAGAAAGATGGCAAAAAAAGAACATAATTGGAAAATAACTCTATCACGCTAACAACCACAAAAAGTTTCAGCCATATCAAGGCAATAACAAGAAGAACAAAGAAACCAAGCAGCAAGCACAGCCACCCGAGAAAAAAAAATCAACAGACAAGGAAACAAAAATAGAGAAGCTGGTAGAAACCCAGCCAGACACCCAGTAAGAAGCCAAGCAACACCATTAAAATTTAACATAAGGTAAACCAATTTTATCCAATCTTAAAAGGCCTTTTAGTGGACCATAGGGGTGTCAATTCGAGTCAGCGGGTCGAGTTTGGATCGAACCCGGAACTGACCCGGCACTATTCGGGTCAACTCGAACCCGACCCGTTTTTAAAAACGGGTCAGGTTTCTGAACCCGAACCCGACCCGACACGAATGACCCGAAGTTGACCTAAAATTATTAATTTTTGGGTCAATATTCGATTTTTGGGTCAAATCGGGTCAAAAACGAGTCAATCTCAGGTTTTCGGGTCAAATATTAGTTTTCGTGTCACTTTCGGGTCAATTTCGGGTCAATTCAGGTTGCTGGGTCAACCCGACCCGATTTTTAAAACGGGTTGATTTGTTCAACCCAAACTCGACCCTTTTCGGGTTCGGGTTGACCCGAACCCGGATTTTTCCAGGTCGGGTTCGGGTCGTGTCAAAAATTGACACCCCTAGTGGAGCAGGAAGGTTAGAAGATGAAAAATCAACCATATAATCCAAGCCACACCCCCACCTGACAATCCAATTAACACAAGCATTACCATCCTTTAGGACAATGAAAAAAGAGCAGTTCATAAGGCTCAATAAATTCTTAATATCCCTCATCATATAACATGGCAGAAGAACCAATCATATAATCCACAATGTTAAAAGAATGTAAGAAATAATTAGAACCAACTTCAATAATAATATTAGTGAGATCAATAGAAAAATAAAGTCTTAAGCCATGGAGAATAGGAACAGTAGTATTGATGCAAAGAATATATCTATTCAACAAGAGAATTTCGAAAACATATGTAACAAGCATTTTAAAAAAAAATTATTACTCGGAAGATGCTAATGACCTAAAGCTTAACAGCATCAATCTCACAATTTCAAAAATCAAGTACCAACAAAAATAATTTAATATTTATATTTGAGTCTTGAAAATATTGATAAAGTTTAGAATAACTTAAACAAACTCATGTAAAACACAAAGTTAATATAATAAAAATTTTAATTAAGCATTTATCATAAGTAATATTACTGTAGTATATTATACAAGTAGTATTAATTCTAAATTAAATCTGCCTAACCAATCAAGCAAAATCAATTCAATTTGATCCATTTATGAATCGCAACCTTCAAAATGATCATGCAGTACCATTAATGAAAATTTTAAATTACATCAAAGAAATAAATTAAGCGAATTTGATTCAATTAAATCCATCTATAAATTTCACTTTAAGATGGTGATTATCAAAAGATCTTCAGCCTGTGTTCTCAATCAAATTTATCAAACTGTAGGATGTATAATTAAGTAGTTTCAATTTGAATTAAAAGTATTATGTACTAATTTATTTTGATTTTGGAAAGCTAATTCATATCATATGCTTAAAAGACGCACCAACACTGTATTGAACATAAATAAAATATTTGAAAAACCCTCGAATGAAAAAAAAGGAGACCAGGGCAAATGAAACAGCCTCTTGCCCGACATACCAACTCATGCAGTATCCGCTTCTTGCAAACCAATTTTGTAGGATTTGTCTACTATTCTTGATATAGATCGTTTCCAAGCAATGAAGTTCATACGCAGCACCTAGCGGTTTTTTATCATGGGAAAATTTATTAAGAATATATTTAATCATTAACAAATTTGAAGATAGCAGATAATTAATAAATGCCCTCATAAATAAAATGAAATATATATTTCACAGAACAAGCACACAAAAAATTATTTAATTTAATATTACATTATAAATTTAAAATTTCATTACATGCAATTCGTAATTATATAATAAATTAATATAAAAACATTAGAATTGCACAATTGAATATACGAGCTTGAAATATAAATTTTTGAAACCAAATCGCATTAAAAGCTTCTCTTTCTATCTCTAGAAATATGGCCCTTTTTTCTGAGGGGTATGTATATATATGGCCCTTGGATAAAAAAAGTGGAAATCATATGATGAACTCAGAATGAAAGCAGCAACAAAAACCAAATAAAGTAAATCCAACTGCAGGCAAAACAACTCGACTACCGGGAAAGAAGCAATGCATTATGAACAAGTAATTTACCAATATTCAGTATCATACTCAGAGCCGATCGGACAATCATACAAAAAAAAAAAAAGGATGCATGAAAATTATATAATCCTTAATGCTGGATGATTGTAAGAACAAAACCAAACCTAGCATCCAAATTCGCCAAAGCACAATGGCAAAATCAATAACAGGAAATAAAAATAACTTCAAGCACAACAATTCCTCCTCAAGCACTGGAGGCATTACTTGCGCAATATTTTTCTCTCAAATTCTTCAAAGCTACTAGCAAAGGTTGGGACATCTATCAACTGGCCCTAATGAACATTTAATTCCCCGTTTTCCAACATAATTTACAGATCTTGATAAGTAAAGGTAGCTATGGGTCAATAAGAAGTTAGAATCATAGGTTAACCCGCCATCCAGTACCCTCAATTCAACAAAGTACATCAAGGCCACATGACCGGCCAAGCCCAAAAGGTATATGATTGTGAGCCCTAACATTAGCATTAGACTTAAGGTCATAGGACCCAAAAAATCTGCAGCAGAAATGCACCTAGAGCTGAAGCACCGGCTGTGGCTGTTTAATGCTAAGCTCAGCTCTCAAGTGAAGTACTCCATTCATGAAGTAGAGACTGTCCTCGGCCATGAACGATGTCCATGGAATTGCAAACAGGTTTCTGTATCCAACGGCCTTGCCCCCAGTGAAGGTGTAATATCCCTTGTATTTGGTGGCAAACTCACCAGCAGGTTTTGTCCTCGCTGCAAATTCATAGTCAACCGTAAAGCTCACAGAACCTTTTTCCTGCATCCCTAGGAAAAGGCCAAAGCAGTGAAATGAACTTTGTTGATCCATATTACAGTGTGCTGAGAGAAAGAAGCCTTGTCCTCCTAAGTGGAATGCCTGAGAGTACACACGGCCAGATGGAAATAGATTGGCACACTCCTCCCGCCTTAAGTCCAAGTAAACAATGCATTGAGAGTGCGGCAAAACAAACTCCAACACTTTTACAGGCCTATACTTGTAGGCCCGCTCCACAAACTGACGGTTTTTGTTCGAGTCCTCGGATGCAAGAGCACGCTGCCTATAGGGGGTCTCAGCTTTGAAGAATACTGCATCCAAAACAGCTTTAGATGCCGTTTCATGGTCAAGATCATTGCATGCGAGTACCTTCCTCAGTTTCCTGCAGGTCATAAATGGAAATCGGATTAAACCCACCAATCGGGTTCCCAATATTTCCCTCCGCTCCTCTAACTTGGGGTACTGTGCTCGAGCCCACTTTAAAACCAAGTCATAGATAGCATCTTCAGAAGCTACTTGAAGGTCATTACTGCTAAGGACTGCCTCAATGCCAGCTAATGGTAGATTCATCACTTCATCTTGGAACCTAAAGGTAGACAATTATTTTAATGAATGAAACAATGTGATTAGAGAAGTAAATTCGTGAGACGCTTACTTTGTCAAGTCCCTATATTTATTAGCAAGGAATTCCTTAGCAGCATCTGTCAGTGGCTGCACTGCAGAAGCAATAGAAACACTAGATGGGAGTTCCAAATAAAGAAGTGCGGATTCTGTAGTCATAGGCAAGCTTCTTAGCATATGACTGCAGTGCCTCATGCAAGAAGCAACCTCAAACTTATCAGCCGCCATAAGAAGATCTAGGAGGGCTGGTTCTGAACTGGTTGACAACTTCCCACTATACATAAAGCTCAGAAGTTCCATTAGGGCAGCTTCCTCTGCAACAAGATGGTGTTATTTTTTTTTTCAAAAAATATTCTTGTATAGCACTAAAAAAAACTACATTGATGCATTACTTTCCATCCTAGATAAATCACCAGTTAATGATCTGTCGGTAGGCCATCATTTTAGAAATCTGTAAACTAATGCATTTGAATGTCCAATATCATTGGAATGTTTCCAAGGATCTCTTGAGAATGATTAAAGGTTAACAAAAACTATGCATTAAGAAAATTTTAGCTAAAAGATTACAATCCTTGAAATTGTCGGAACAAGATTTTTTTTCACCGAGAGGTTTTTTTTGACATATTTCTAGAGGCTAACTGATCAAAGTAATGTATCTGGAGTTGTCACAAGTATAATTTCAAGGAAAAGTTTATGATAAGACCGGGGCATAATATATTATTCAAATTAAACCAAGCACAAGCCAGAACACAAACTAAAGAGGCAGGACACCAAGCTAAGTACATCAAATAACATAAAAAACTCTCAAAATGCAGCATCCAAGTCAATCAGATCTGCTTCAGGTGTGCTTTGAAGTCATTAAATATTCATGTATAAAGGCAGAAATTGTGCTTTAAAACATTTCACGAAAGACTTCTTAAGGAAATATAAGTTTCCAACTTTAGTCCCGTTCTCCAGAAAAGTCTCTTAGGGAAGACATTTCAAGATATTATTGTCAACAATGCATGCCTGACTTGTTTTGAGGTAGATATTTGAAATAGTCCTAAGACGTTAAGCAACATGCAATAGATCGGATCAACCACTCCGGTCCATTGTTTAATATTGTGCAATATGAGGCTCGCTTCAGTGCAATTCCATTGAAAAATGCATCGAAACTTACGCCTCAAACTTTTGTTATGAAGCTTGCGCCTCAGCTTGGCTAAGGCCTTCCTTGAGACACCACACCTCGCGGATGTGAGGCTTACGCCTCACCTTATTGATATATATTTTTATTAAAATTTACCTAAATCCTAAATTAAATCCTAGAAAAAAATCATGCTTTAATGCACCCCTAAGCTGCAACAACTTCCTCTCGACTGCCTTGACTTCCAGCACTCCATTTTCTCCATAGTCAACATCGTCTTAGCCTCCAAGGATCACTTGAAACTCGCACACCATCACCACTTCCTCTAAAATTTAAAGAGTTTTAATCTCATCTTTATATTAATGAAAAACATTTATGAAAAAGAAAGATGGTTGAAATAAGCAAAGAATAAGCAAATTGGGACTCCAAAAGATCAGGGAGGGGACAACAATTTGTTGTTATGATGACGACTAAAATAAAAACCTCCTTGACATTGCAGATGAAATCTAAGTTTTTGTCAACTATTTCAGTTTTCTTGGAGAATTTAATGTGGATGATTAGGGAACTAAGAAAGAAGAAATTTGGAGTTGAACTTGATAATATATGATAGACTTATGGCATTCATAATTTTTAAATTTCAATTCTATTTCATGTAATTTATCACTTCCACTTTACATTTTGTTCAATTTTTTATTTTATATGTATGTCAATTTGTTACTTCATAATTCAATAGAGAAAGATAACATGTTATCCTTTAACATATTATTTGGGTATTATATAAAATATCACTTTTAACATTTATTTTGACTTAACACTTTTTTTTTATTTTGAGGCTTATGCCTCAAAACGCCTTGAGGCTTATGCCTCAAAACTCCTTGAGGCTTATACCTTGCCTCAAGAACAAAAAATGCCTCAATACTCAACTACGCAATTTTAAACCTTGCTCCGGTCTCAACATAATCTTCTGTTTATTATGAAACTATCATGCAAATATAGAAATGTTTTTCACGCAGATATGAATGCAGTATTTTTCCTGAAGAGTTCTTTTCATTACTACTCTATCAATTTTTCTAATTTGTAAGGTTGAAAACTGCCGATCAGATTATTTATTTAATTCATAAGGTGGCAAGTGCTGGTTAGAAGACTAATACACATTATATTTCATTAAACCTATATACGCAGAAGCAGATTCATCCTATTCAAATATTGACAACCAAAAGGTATGATCTTCTTTCAGATAGTCCATGAAACCATAAGGCATGCTGCAAATACCAACTCATGACATTTGAGAAAAGCTGTTGCAAAGACAATAATAAGTCTAAGAAAATCTTTTGTTCACCAAGAAACTGGCACACAGATTACATAAATCATTCGCATCTGAGTTTTTTGTACATTACTCAAGAATTCTTCTAAGCATGACCCAGCTAACTACCTGTTTCATTAATTCGTAAGGTCGCATGCCGTTGATCTGATTCTCGCATGCCATTTGAAAAAAGCTGTTGCAAAGACAATAACAGGTACAATAATCAGTAAAGGGAATTAAGAGAAAAGCATGAGAGACGTCTATAACCACCAATTTATTACCTTGTAAAAAAAAGGGCTTTTTGCAGCTAATATTGCAGAACTGATAAATATAGACTTGACCTTCAAAACAGGAGAACAATCCATACCAAATGAAGATTCATTGCAGTGAGAAGGCGCATCACCTAAATAACAACGAAATAACAGGAGCTCAGAGAATGCTCAAAGGAAGAGAAGGTGGTAAAAACTGAAATCTGTCTTTCACGCCAGTTCATCTCAGAGTAGGCCTGACCAGATATTAAAAAAAAATCAGACAAACAAAATTGGAAAGACGCATTAAAACCACTTCAGATAGTTGGAATGGTTTATAGGGGCATCCTGCATGTTCTTAAAAGATTTTCAATCTATGTTCTCAAAATGTTTCCAATGTGAATCAACATATAGCTATTTTTTTGTGCTCATCTCCATGTCAATCCTAAACACAGAAAGTCTGTTGCTACATGTTAGAATTCATAGAATTTGAGAAAGGTAAAAATACCTTCTAATTATGATACAAAATTATCCCTATTTATAAATTTATACAAGATGTCTTAATAAAGAAATAAATAACTTCTAATTGATACATAATTGCCTCAATATAATCCTTCCTAATTCAGCTACCCAAATATAGAAGGATATTGACGTGATCCAGTTGAGCCTCCCACGGATTCTCATCCTGACCGTGGGATCAAATGCCAAGGGATGACTGAGATTTTGACAGTCCATGAAAGTGTTATGGTTACTTATTTTGAAAGAGGTAGCTTAGATAGAAGTCATGCATTAGACTTTATTGAAAATCAATCACTTTTGATTAATTTTAACTTATTTAAATTTTAGGTAAAATATTTGAAATTTTAAGAGCCTATAAAAATCTAAGAAAGAGCATTTAATTTCTAGTGCACACTCAAGTAAAATAGATATAACAAATTGCAAGAAAAATTCAAGTGCAGTTGCATTTTATATTACACCACGGAAAAAGAAAAGAACAAGGCAATTTGAATCTCCCATATATATAATCCAATCCAATGATCCATATGTTAAATATATAACATGGGGGTCTTTATAGGACTCCATCTTGTTCCATGCTTTTTGAATCATCCTACATGTCCGCATTGCTTTTCTAGCCTAAATATACAACAACAGTAGCAACATCAAGCCTTTATCCGACTATGTGGGGTCGGATACATGAATCTTTTTTCTCCATTGTTTCCATTGTTAACTATTAAGAGTCAAATTCTCATTTAAATCTAATAAATAAAGGTCAATTATAATATTTTCTAACCAAGTTTTCTTAGGTCTACCTCTATCTTTCTTAACATAAGCCAAATCTAATATATCTACTCTCCTAATCGGATTGGAAGGACGCCGTTTTAAAACCATCTAAGGCAACTCTCTCTAATTTTATCTATCACTAGAGCTACTCCAACCTTTTCACGTATATGCTCGTTTCGTATCCTGTCTCTAAGAGTAAAGCCACTCATCCACCCAAGCATCCTCATTTCTGCAACATTTAACTTATTATTATGTTTCTCTTTTAATAGCCAATATTCTGCGCCATAAAGCATTGCAGGTTTCACCACCATCTTATAGGATTTTCCCTGAAGTTTGAGGGATACTTTTCTATCGTACAACAAACCCGATGCATTCCTCCACTTCAACCATCCACCTTGAATTCTACTTATAATATCCCATCTATTTCACCATCACTCTGGACAATAGACCCAAGATATCTCAAACCTTAAAAGGGTACCAGACAATAAACATTGCAAGGAGAAAAATACCATAATTACAATCAAACAACATTGCCAAACTATTAGTACATCACTTAATAAGTGACTAAGAGTGCAATCTTAGCTACACCCTAATCCTTAGAATGCATAGGGATATAGCTTTCACAACATCTAGTGTGTGTTAAGTTGTTAATATGGTTAGTTTAATCTAAATGTGATGTTTAAGTTATAAGTTTGATTATAATGCATTTAAGTTTATTATCAAAAGAATTATTTCAATTTAATTTATTAATAATTTGAATTGTTTGTTAATATATTCTATAATTTATGGGTTCCACCATTAATAATTACAAAAAATCAAAGAGTGATGATCACAACCCACTCTAAGATAGGCCATGTCATCACAGGTCTCATAACATATGTTCTAGAGAGTGTATAATGTCTTCAAGAACATGGAGATGGGATAACCCATCTTTTAGTTCTATATTCTAGATCTAAGGGTTATGATAATTTATTCACGGAATGAAGGGTAATTTATTCTAAGATCCTAAAACCCAAAGCTAAGGGTCAAGGATTTTAGACTAGGGGATTAAGGGGGACTCATTCCCAAAGTCCTTATTCTTTGGTTAAGGTAATTAAGGATTTAAGAGATCTTAAAGATAGACTCTTGAGGTGGGCCATGGCATTCTAAGGTTGAAAGGTCCATTGATGTAGATACTTCACGTTAAGGTGGAATGTCACATTACTGTTCTAAGGGGATTAGCCTAATAGTAACCTAGCTATTAAGTAACCTTAGGATCATCTAAGATCACTCAAGCCAAGCCATTAATCAATCTATGTTCATCTACAACATACTAGGATTTACAATTAGTTTATTTAGGCTCAAATAAGTCAAATTCGAATCTATAAGAGATGGGTCCACTTAGAAAGTTTAGGATCACTAGAAAGGTCTCAAGATCATTTTGATATTCCACGATCAATGACTAGGTAGGAAAGTCATCAACTCTTGATCATCTAAGCTTGCTTAGTCAATCTCCTAACCAGCCTAATAGTTAAGTATTTAAAACCTCTAAAATTTTTGGACCATAAATCTAAAATAAATAAGTATTTAAAATCTTAGAAAAATTATTTAAATTAATGGAGACACATTCGATCTGTACTCACAAGATTGAAACTTAGTATAAAAATTCTATTAAGGCCAAAAAGTTAATAGTTACATGCTTCAAAATACTTATTTATCCACTAAGCTTGTATATATCGTTTGTATATGATCAACTTAGCATATGTCTAAATTCAATTAAAACGCAATAATTCTTTAACAAATAAACAACCTAGGGATGGCGTTCCGCAATGCACATTAATCTATCCTTGATAATATGCACTTTAAACCAAAACTCTTGTAACAGATGCCACACATCTTGAACCTTAGCTCTTATAATGGATCTACCACAAAACGCAGGGCAGGAGAATACCATAATCCTTATAAACTACAACTACCATCCTAATTCCCAACCAACAAATCATGTCAAACAAATAATTTCAAAGCCCACTGCTGAAAAGAAAGAAAAAGCGAGAACTTCAATCAAACAGAAAAGGACTCCCACCAACTAAGGAAACCACATCAAAAACACTTGAAGCAAAGTCATTAACTTGGATTGTGATCAATGTGCTACAAAGAAACATAATAGTGAGAAAGAAACACCACAAAAAAGACACAAAGTTTTATGTGGTTAAGTTACAACCAAGTCTACGTCCACTTGCGAAGAAAAAGAATCTATTCCATCAACCTAAAAACTCACACATACATAGTTGTAATGTACCAATTAAGAGCACTTTTAAGCCCTTCCCAAAAATTCCAACACGAAGACTACCTTACATATGAAACATTTTTCTCATGTAGACCATCAAGTATCTGACATTCTCCAAGAACAAGAGATCGTTACAATCATGAATTTTTAAAAAACGTATTGGGTGCTTTAGTTGGGGTCTTTTGACCCTCATTAGGTTTTGTTTTTTGCTTATGGTGGGTAGCTTTTTTTCTTGTAATTTTTTCTCTCTTTTTTTATTAATATATGGGCTTAGGCCCCAATTTTTTTTTAAAAAAAAAAACGTCTACAACTCTCTAAAAAGTCAAAATTCAGATCCTTAACTAATCCTCACCATCACTTGCATGTAGGTCTAGAAAGGCTACATGAAGATGCTGATGCAGTACTACATACTAGTTTAGGACATAAGGTGCCTTTTGATTGGCCCTTGGGAGTGCATAATTAATGTCTCAATTTGTAGCTTGTCAAAAATTGTAGTTGTGATTTTAAAAAGCAAAGCAGTAAGAAAGTTATTCCAAACGAATTCTAAATTTTCTATGCTCACAGCTATGAAAGAAATGCAGGCTGCAAATATTATGACTCAAACGAAAATGCCATATAATAATCGTACTATATCATACATGTCTTTGTTTTAGAAAAAAAAAGATTATAAATGAATAAAAGAAGAAAGGGCTTAGGCCATCTCCAACCGAAAAATTCAATTTTCACTTCAAAATGCTGTAACACACAAAATGTACTAACTTATCTCCAGGTAAACTTCATTTTCTAACAGCGAAAAAAGAATGTTGTATCTTAAAAAAAATTAATTACATAAAAAAATTATTTTCTAAAAAATAATGTGCTTATAAATTATTATTTCTTAATTATTAATATTAAAATTCTACACTTAAAAAATTAAAATTAATAACTTAATTTTTGGATTAAAAAAATTGCGGTTGAACAGTGTGACGCCTTGGCAATTCACTGTTTACCCGATTAGTGTTTTTTTGTCGTTCGAATGGAGCAAAACAGCGATGCCTCCCTGTCATTTGGAGAGAAATTATTGTGTACGCAATCCGAACACAGAGTAAGGTTCGGATGCTGCGTATTTACTGTTTATTTTACTGCGTATTTTTTATACATAATTTTTTCTACGTATTTATTATGTATTTAGTGAGTATTTAATGAGTATTATTTATTCGCTACTTATTTGCCACGAAAAAATTATTTATCAAAAAATACGCAACAAAATAAGCAGTAAATACGCAACATCCGAACCTTATTCTGCGTTCGGATTGCATACACAATAATTTCTCGTGTCATTCGGAGTTCAACTGGAGACGCTCTTAGGAAAATTATATCTGGAGCCTTGTTTTTATCAACTGCCATTCAGCCATAAATAAGTGGGAAAAGAACGGATAAAAAAATGCTATAAAGAAAAGATCAGCTAACCTCTTTTTATATGAAATTATTTGTATTTTATTAAGAATAATTTTAATTTCTTAAATGTATAAACTTCTTTCCATTTAAGTACATTAATAATTTTTTATGTTTTACATTAAAATATAAGTTTCTATCTTTGATGTAAACCTAATTTTGTTCATACATAAAATTTAATGATTGAAAAATCTGCAATATTTTCATTATCTCTAACTATGCGTTATAATGAATAAAATAATCACTAAAATTAATATCATAATCATGTGTTTAGAGTATCTACTATTTCAAACCCACATACTGCTTTTGATCATAACTTTTTCATTGCTTTTAAGATTTTTTTGTGCTAAAAAGTTGTATTAGAAAGCAATAAAAAAAACTATCACAAATGAATAATAAATTCTTGTTTGGGATGGGCTTACTGCTTCTTAAACTATATTTCAAGTAAAAAAAAAATTATTTTTTATACTAAAAAGATGACTTAAGAAGCAATAAAAAGCAACCAATAAAAAGCAGTCTTAAATGAAGCCAAAATTAGGATTTAATTATTTTACTAAAAAGCTTATTTAATAAACAATAAGAAAACCGAAGCCAAATTAAGTTAGGAAATCAACATTCTAGGAGAACAAAATGGTGTGATAAAAAGTGTTTACTTAGTTTGGATAGCCAACATGTTTCCTTGCGTGTTTCTCTACTCAGTGATTTGCAAATCTAAGTATATGATTTGATGATCAATTCATGTCTAGATTTCAAAAGAATTTTAAAGGTACTAATCTATCTCGTTAAGAACTACTTCTCTACTTTAATTATTTATATTCTTATTTAATATATATACTTCTTTAGCATTAATCCAAGTTTTTTAAGGATCACAGCTAGTTCTTCAGAATGATTCATGTCATAATTCGACAAATTTTATGCTGGTTGTTGAATATGTTTTACGGTAACATTTTATTATTTCGGTAGACATATAAAAATAATTTGAATAATATCATGATTTTAGTACATTCTAATGGGAGAATGTAGTGTGTTAAGATTTTTTTTTTTATAAATTTTATATACATATCAAAATTAATTTCATTAAGCTATATATAAAAATAAATCAAATTATTTAATATATATCACCTAAACCCTAAACCCTAAACCCATTATTTCTTCGACTGTTACAATATATCACGAGATAATATTAAACATTACTAGGTCCCATTCTTTAATAGATTTAGCTTGGAGGCTATGACATCAAAGTTTTAATTATAAGGAAGGATAATAACTAAAAGTAGCCACTTTCACAGCCCTCTACTGTGGACTACACCACCAAAACAAGGATGGTGGCCGCAACAATATTCTACTTCTACGTAGCCTTTAACAGAGGCCACCTCTATTGCTACCACCATCCAAAAATATTGCTTAATATTTTTTTAATTACCTTTAATTTGCCATTAAATCATGAATGAATAATATGAGAAATCTATATTTTGTGCCCATAAGTATCAACATAGTTCAAATTGCTCCTAAGAATTAGATTAAGAACACTATTCTTTATCGCATTCATATATACCTCAACTTTTGCCAGAAATCTCTGCCTACTCATTGAATTTTCCATGCATTCCCGCATAGTAAATTCTCATTCCAATCGTCCTAGTGTTTATCTTGAGGGTCTCGGTAAGATCTATGGTCAAAATAGCTACAATTTCCCTTAACATTTTGGGCTTATTAGGTTATTTCTAACTAGATGTTCTAGCTACATGGTCAAACCTCTTATATATGATTTTTTTTCATTAACCCACATATAATTTGACCATAAAATTACTATTGGAATAGGTTAGTTGACTTTGAACCCTAGCTTGACCCAATAAGCCTTACTTAGGATAATCTAAACCTATAACTTATTATTGAAGAAATGAACTTTGGTTAATCTATTGAATATGCCATAATACATTGTTAGAAATTTAATAAATGCAAATAAACATATGGCAGAGTTAATTGGACCCATTGAACAAATTGATTCGAAATTGACCTATTTGATCATATATGATTAACTCCACCAAGATTAATCAAATTATTCAAATTGATTGATCCAACTGTCTTAGAAAGTTTTAATATGTCAATCATAAATGCCTTGATCCCAACTACCTCTTAAAAAGGCCAAATCATTCACTTAGCCACCATTGGCTCAATTGACACATTATGGCCAATTTGACCAAATTCGGCTCAAGCAATATTTGAAAACCATTTCAATTACTTAATTATTAGATGAATTTAGCTCAATTGACTCATAAACCACCACTATTTGGCCAATTAGCCAAATAGTTAATTCTTTGAGCAATTTCATTTTTGGATGATATTTTGACAAATATTTTAATTAGTTAAGCTCTCAAATTTATTTTAATATAAAAGTATATATAAGTAATAAATACTATATTAATTTTAAACTATATTTTCATTATTTATTAATAAAATTTTGCTCAAAGAATATTTTTCATCTGCACTCTCGTCAAACTTGCCGGCCTTAGCCCACGTAAACTTTCAATCATAGAAAGTTGACTACCATCATATCTTTCCAAAGAATCATCAATAAAAAAGAATTATGGAGAATTGATTTGCTATTCATTTTAATTTATATTTGACTCTTTTATCAGCTCGTTATTAGCAAACTTAACCTGGATTACATTCATTATATTATTAATTACTAACTAATAACTTTCTTTTTAAGACTGTAGACTAATCAAATCTATTCTGACATAGCAGAATGTATTAAAATTTAAACTAAAGTAATGGAATTTTTATGTAAGTTTTGATGTAGATATTTATAGTACATATATAGATCGATATTAATTTAAAAACTATATTATTTGAATAAAAAAAATAATATGAAAAGCGATTTAATCCGCAAATAAATTTTTGTACTTATCTCCCAAAAAAATAAATAAAGGATATCCAATTTCCACTATTATGGTGCATTTAAAGACAAGAATAAGTTTTCAAAATAGATATAAAAAATAATTTAATTATTAAAAATTAAAATTTAATAATAGAGAAGTTATCTATTTAAGGGCGACTTGACATGGCAAACAAATCGCCCATAAATGGTTGGCTCGAACCCACCCGATATTGATAAACATGAACCCAACCTATATATTAAATCAGTCAATCCGAATCAAGAATTTTTCGATCGAGACTAGGTTTGATTTTTTTGGTCATGTCATATGTTGACACCCTTAAAAGGATATAGTTTTTTTTTTTCAAGATTCTAAGTAGAATCACATAAATATTTTATGATTTATCGCTCATCATTTAAAAAAAATAAAAAATTAAATGTGATTTAAAATATCTCAAATCATCTTCTTCTATTAATTGGCTTTGATTAAAACTTCCAAAGCTGGTGGAAGGTTAGTGTGGTCGAGATTCTCAACTAATAATTAATATAAAATTAATTAGATTTTTATTTAATTATTTATTAATTTTCTTTTTACTTGCAATTAGATGTCATAGACAATTAGTATTTTTAATGTATCAATAATATTAAATATTTAAATAGAAAACAAACCATTTTTATTATTAGTAAAGAATATGCAAAATTATATAGGCAAGTCTGCAAACTGAAGTCAAGTCTCCTAAGAGAGCTAATATAGATTAAAATGAATTCCAAATCAATGCCTCATTATTTATTTAGTTATATATTTTTTATTGGTGATACATTGGGAGGATATGATGATGCCACCGCTATCTGTGGAGAAGTGTCACTCTCCATTCACCACTATCTGTGGAGAAGTGTCACTGTAATTCAAGAGGCGTATATTATATAGACAAGTATGTGAAGGGAAGTCAAGTCTCCTAAGAATGAGCCAATAAACTAGTCAAATATAAATTAAAATGAATTGAAAATCAATGCTCCATTATTATTTTTATATTAGTGAAACTTTGTAAGGATATGATGATGAGTGAGTTTACCTCGTTGGAGGTTAAGGTAGGATAATGCCGATCAAAGTAAAGAAGAAAAAGAGTTGTATGTAAACATTTAAAAAAAAAATAATTAAAATATTAATTCTAAGTTATATTATATAGGAAACTGTCACCATAATCTAAGAGGCATATATTATATAGACAAATGTCACTGTTATCTGTGTAGTATTGATTTATAAATTCTAATATGAGGTCCACTCATCGCTATATGTGGAGAAGAGTCATCATAATCCAAGAGGCATATATTATATAGGCAAGTCTGCGAAGTGAAGTCAAGTCTCTTAAGAGCGAACCAATAAAGGAGTCAAATGTAGAATAAAATCAAACAGTCCACTCATCGCTATATGTGGAGAAGAGACATCATAATCCAAGAGGCATATATTATATAGGCAAGTCTGCGAAGTGAAGTCAAGTCTCTTAAGAGCGAACCAATAAAGGAGTCAAATGTAGAATAAAATGAATTGCAAATCAGTACTCCATTATTATTTTTTGATTGTTCATACTTTGGAAGGATATGATGATGGTCAAGTTTACCTCATGGGAGGTTTATGTAGGATAAGGCCGACCAGAGTGAAGAAGAAAAAGAGTTGTATGAAGACATTTTTATTAAAAGAATAATTAAAATATTAATTCTAAGTTAATATAATCTTAATTATTTATATATTATATTTTTTAAAAAATTGGCCTCTAGGATTCTACCACTTGGCTAGGATTTACCCAAGGCTTTGGGTATACTCAAGATGTTTTCAGGGAGGTTTGGGGCCTTGAATTTAATCCTTAAAGGAGTAAGATTTCATTTGATTCAACAATTTCTTATATAAATAGGTCGATAAATGTTTAATTTTGGAATAATGCATAATTAACTTCTGGTCTCTTTTAAACTCATTGGCATCCTACTAAATACTTATATATGTTGACACCCCTAGTAAATGCTTAGTTTCTTGGAATTATGCACTAGGTTTGATTTTTTTGTCATGTCATATGTTGACACCCCTAAAAGGATATAATTATTTTGTAAGATCCCAAGTAGAATCACATATATATTTTATTATTTTTCACTAATCATTTTAAAATTAATAAATAAATAAATAATATAGTTAAAAAAATTAAATGTGATTTAAAATAACACTAATCATCTTCTTCCTTCAATTGGTTTTGATTATAACTTTCAAGTACTCTGCCCCACGAAGTTTGGTTGGAAGCTTTGGCTACCAACTAATAGGTCTTGGATTTCAGTCTTATGTATGTGATATATGTATGAGTTTGACTTAATTGGACTAAACATCAAAAAAAAAAAATACTGCCCAAATAGTGGTAACTGATAGATGCATAAATAAGATTGTTGTAGCATCAAAGCTAGTGGAAGGTATTTTTTTGACATGGAACAATCAATAATTATATCGGAAAATATTATAAGTCTAAATCACAAACCATTATTAACTTCTAATTTATAGTGTAGTTCTTTTATTACTGTAATTTCTTCATAATTTTTGTGCTGTGGTGAAATTTCTTAAGAAATTGGCACCTGTAGATGCAAGTGGGGTTTTTGGAATTGTTAGGTGTCCGTTTTCCAAATCGATTTCACTAAAATATACTTGACATGATTAGTTAATTTATATTTTTTTTTTAAGTTTTAAGATTCCCATAATTGAGGATAAAAAGAAATTTAGATAGATTTAATATTTAATATTAAATAACTTTTTAATATTTTTGTATAAAAATCATTTTCCACTAAAATAAAGAAGTCTTTTAAATGCCATTAATTGCTTCTTAACCTCCAAATCTCCAAACAAAGAATTGCTTTGGGATTTAGGGAAGAAAGAGAAGCGAGAGAAGAGGAAAAATCTGATTGGGGATGACTTTGTGTCAATTTCGTCTGTCGGCCCAGTTGAGAAAGTTGTTTATCTTGAGGTAAGTCACATTATGTCTATCTCAATTTTCAAAAATATGTAATTTTTAGCTAATTTTTTATTTTTTATTTTTTGCTAGTGAAAAACACGGATAACTTTGCACTGGTAAAACTTCCATCGCGTAGCTTTTTATATATTATATAAATTACCATTATGCAAATTTTGAATATTTTTTGAAAAATTTTACATAGGAAGTTTTGAAATTTGTGAGGTTTTTAGTGAATAAAAAATTGTGTGGATGTTGAAAAATATTGGTATGATACAATAAAAGTCCTAAAATATCATTTTACACAATCCCTAAAAAATTTAATAATTTTTTAAAAATGTGCATTTTTGTCTAGTAAGATTTTGTGTTGTCTACCGTTATATAACTCCATGCAATTCTGATATATGATCAATAAGTCTTTGACTGTTGTAATATGAAAATATATACTCTAATCCAACATTGTAAAGCACCGATCTAATATCGCAGCGCAGCATATTAATAAATCTTGAATTACTATAGAACAAAGGTTCTAATGTCGTGGCGGTAAATCCTAGCGTTGTTGTGTTCTCAAGCCTAAAGCCACAGTGCTACCAAGCATCACGCCTCTGTGCTCCAATTTAAATAGAAATTCAAAATTTCAATTTCAAAAGTTTTTTAATGTTATGGATTCTTACAACTAACCTACTTCAATAGAATTTTTACTGTAAATTTATCAATGGTTTAATAAAAAAAACCAACATAAGAGGATTGGCCATGTAGCTAGAACATCTAGTTCGAAATCGGTAAATATGGCCAGGGTCTTAAGGGATATTGGGAATTTTTTGAACATAGTCCAAGACCATCAAGCTAAACACAAGGTTTCTCATGGTCAATTTATTACACCACTAAGTAATTAAGCCAATGAGAGAGACAAAGAGCTTAAAGAACCAACTGAATTTAGTGGGACAAATTATTGTCAAGCCAAGGAAGAGATATTCTTAGAGTTGACTAAGGTCAAACCATTTTTATGAGATTTGATTTGAAATGAAAATGATTTAGTGATGAATAATTAATATGTTCCTTTAATGGTCTTTCGTAAATTCAACAGTTATTATAAGGTTATTCCCTATTGGTATGATATTTACTAAGAGAACATATCAAATATTCTAAGTCGGCTCAAACCCACCTGATAATGACAAATCCGAACCTAACCTATATATTAAGTGGGTTAATCCGAATCAGAGATTTTCATACATGGCCTAGTTTTGATTTTTTGGTTATGTCATATATTGACACCCAGGATTCACTTGGCACAAATTGGTTAATTTTAGGGTTGCTAGTGTGTGAACTTCGGGAAGTCCGTATGGCTTGGAGTTCAGTTAATACATAAAGTCTAGAGTTATTTTTTAAGATACTGAGTTAGAATCAGATTCATACTTTACAATTTATCATTTATCATTCACTTCTACAAAGTTTGCATTTTACGGCAGACTTTGCTGTAGAAAATTTTTTGGTCAAAAACTATTATTGATTTGAGAAAATAAATTTGGTTGTTTTATTTGCGATGGCTTTGCAGTAGAGTTGTAGCGAAAAGTCTACCATAAAACCAAAAAAAAAAATTCTCTTGCAAAACTGATGCAAACTACCCTATCTAACCGACTGATTATGCATTTGTTTCATTTAATTTCCCTATTCTCTCCCCCATTCTCCACCACCCTTCAGCTCTTGGACTTCACTTGCCTACTTCGATGAAATTCCTTCCTGCCTCATCCGAAGTCATACTTCCTTGCCATTCTTCTTCTCAGTTGCAGTCTCACCTCCATCCCATTTTTCTTTTAAGCCAAAGTTGCACCTCAATCCCATTTTTCCTCATAGCGGATGTCCCACCTCCTTTGGAGACGGAGCTTGCTCGTTGTGAAGAAATCCATCTTTCTTCCTTGTGCATGCTTCTTTGATTAAATTGTCCCATCCAAAGTCACACCTCCTCGTTGTTCTTTTGTAGCAGCCAAAGTTGAGGAGATGGGAGCTTGGCCGTTGTGAAGGTATACATCTTCCTTCCTTTTGCCAGCTTCTTCATCCAAATCTATCGCCGCCGCAAGGTATGTATTTTGTAAATGATATTCTTCTTTATTGATAATCCAGCTACCCTTCAGAAATGGTTGTATAACGAACAGTGGGCAATTTGACAACAGAGCTAGAAAATGTTCGAAAATCACAAGCAAACATTAACATTTAGATTCTGGATAAGTTTCGAAGATTGAGGAAGCAGATTGGTGGAAATCTACCCGCACCTAGATCGGCCGAGCAAAAGAATGAGGATAGATTCCTATTAGGATTTTTGTTGGGATTTTTTTATGTATAAGAATTATTAATATTTTAACAATATTATCGTAATTGTAGAACAGTTCGAATGTGATTGCCTATTTGGGCAATTAGTTTGTGATTGTACAAAAGTGTGTTCCTTATGTTTATTTTAACATTTTTTGTTGAAATATTAGCTGTATTAAGTTGTATTTTTCAATTGCTTGGATTATTATTATTAAAAAGGTCAATAACTAATATATATAGGGGCTACTTTTTTTATTTATGCTACATATTTATGGCGGATTTGAGCGAAAAAATCCATCGTAAATATTGAAATGACAAATGTGTATCTTTTTTTGTAAGGGATTGGAGCAAGAAATTCCACCGAAAAATGAAATTTACGACTGATTTGACTTGTTTTGCAAAATTTGCGAAGATTTTGATCTCTAAAATAAATTATTATTTTTATTTATAGGCAATTGCAAAGGGCTTGCAAAATTTGTTTTTAAATTTCTAAATGTTAATTTGAGTGATTTTAAAATAAACATAAAAAATAATTGGAAAAACATACCCAACAAACATATTTAAACAATTAAATATAAAAATTAGAAATAAAAATAATTTTATAATAGGTAAAATCATATTATTATGAATCTGTTTTTAAAATTTCTTATATATTTCTTCTTAAACCATAACATAATTAGTAATCTTCTTAAACCTACGAGCAATTTCTGAGCACTCAAAGTTAATTTATTAACTGCTATGTTGAAATTGAATGGTGGAATCAAATCACATGATATCAATTTGATGAGAAGAAGAGAAGCAGCAGCAGAAGCAGAAAAAAGTCTCTTATTTTATATATAAGTAAACAAATATCTCATGACAATTAAGCTCACAGTTACACATTATTTCATCGGCTGTTACATATATACCACGAGACAATATTGACCATTGTTGGGTCTTATTCTTCAGTAGCTTTAGCTAGGAGGCTATGACATGAAACTTTTATTTATGAGGAAAGATAATAACTAAAAGTAGCCACTTCCACATCCCTCTACTATGGACTACACCACCACAAGGATGGCGGCCGAAACAACCTCCTGCTTCTACGCAGCCTTTAATGGCGGTCTCCACCGTTGCCACCGCCATATCCACCACCACCATCACCACCGCCGCCATCACCACCATACCCACCATCACCATCATCATCACCACCGCCATCACCACTGCCATATCCACCACCATCATCGCCACCGCCACCGCCATACCCACCGCCATATCCACTGCCGCCATCACTATTGCCACCTACCTCGCCAACAACATAAGTAGGGATGAACCCAACATTCTCTCCTCCGTTGCCATCATCAGTTAAGTGGTAGCCAGAACTTGATTTTGGCTTGCCAGCCTGCTTCAAGGACCTTGCGAAGGAAAGGCAGAAGCTAATGCTAAGCAGAACTAACAATGCAAGAGCCTTGAGCTTATTGCTTGTAGCCATTGTTTGTTTTTGGAATGGTGGATGAGAAGCTGTGCTTGCCGAATGAGCGCTATTTATAGCTGAGTTCGCACTACAAAGTAGGTTTACGATAGAGAATCAGAGGTTTCAAATGAGGACGATTATTAGAAAAAAAAAAAAAAGGAATGTGCGTAAGGTCTTAGGATTAAATCTATTTACAATTTCAAATGAAGTTAAATAAGTTATTCTGAAGACTGTGTTAACATATGCAAATTCAAATATTGGAAGAAGTAAAACTTAAAACCTTAAGTAAAACTTAAATTCAAATATTCAAAAATTAAAATCATATTATAATATGTAAAACCATATTATTATGAGATATGTTTTTAAATTTCATATATATTTCTTCTTAAATCATAAAATAATTAGTACTATTCTTAAACCTACGAGCAATATCTGAGCTCTCAAAGTTAATTTATAAATTGTTACGTTGAAATTGAATGGAGGAATCAAATCACTTGATATTAGTTTGATGAGAAGAAGAGAAGCGGAAGAAGAAGGTTTCTTATTTTATATGTAAGTAAACAGATATCTCATGACAATTAAGCTCACAAGTTACACATTATTTCATCGACTGTTACATATATACCACGAGACAACATTGACCATTGTTGGGTCTTATTCTTCAGTAGCTTTAGATAGGAGGTTATGACATGAAACTTTTATTTATGAGGAAGGATAATAACTGATGAAAGTAGCCGCTTCCACATCCCTCTACTATGGACTACGTACACCACCACCACAAGGATGGTGGCCAAAACAACCTCCTGCTTCTATGCAGCCTTTAATGGCGGTCTCCTCCGTCACCACCGCCATATATATCCACTGCCACCATCACCACCGCCATATCCACTGCCACCATCACCACTGCCATCAGTTGTGGAACGTGAGTAGATATTGATCCGCTTTGCTATGTTTGAAGCCGATTGTAAGAAGCTGATTTGTAAAGGTTGTGAACCACTGACGTGGAGCTTGTTTGAGACTGTATATGGCCTTACGTAATAAGCAGACATGGTTCGGTTGATTTGTAACCTCAAACCCTTTCGGTTGTTTCATGTATACGGTTTCTTCGAGTGTTCCATGTAGAAAGGCATTGGTTACATCCAACTGTTCTACCTGCCAACCATTAAATAACACAATTGTAAAAAGAATTCGAATAGTGGGTAATTTTGCCATCGGACTAAATGATTCACTGTAGTCCAGGCCATGTTCCTGTCTGTTCCCTTGCGCGACTAACCGCGCTTTGTAACGCGCTATAGATACGTCTGAGTTCAGTTTGGTTCTATAAGTCCACTTACAACCTAGCGCATTTTGGGGCGGCGGAACTTTAAAAACCATGTTCCTTGCTGTTGTAATGCTAGAAACTCAGATGCTATTGCCTGCCTCCAGTGTGTGCTTTTGTGAGCTTCAGAATAAGTGGTCGGGTCCAGATTGTGAGTGGACTCAGTTTTTATATGGGCCAGGTTGAACTTGCGACTCGGTTTCAGGGAACCAGTTTGAAGACGTGTAATCATATGATGCTTGGGTTGATGTTTTAGCACGGGAGATGCAGCGGACATTGGTTCAGTGTCTTCTGGAGTGTTGTTGTTGTGTTGAGATGTTTGAGTAGAAGTGTGTTGAGGTTCCAGAGCAGTAGTTGTCTTTTGCCTTAGCATAGGTGCGATATTAAGTTTCGGCAGAGGCACCGATGTAGGTAGAAGCAGAGCAGGTGCCAAGTCGTTAACAGGTTGGGTATCATGGATCCCTGAATGCTGAAACGGAAAGGATTTTTTGTTAAAAGTTACATGTCTCGAAATGACTATATGATTGTTATGAATATTCATGCACTTATAGCCTTTTTGTGTGTCCGAGTAACCCATGAAGACATTGACAGCCGATTTGGGGTGTAATTTAGTTCGACTGTGCGAAGGAGTTAAAGTGTAGCATTCGCAGCCGAATGTTCTTAGATGCTCATACGAAGGTTTGGTGTGGAACATCAACTGCAGTGGAGAAACGGAATCAGTGTTAGTAGAGGGAAGACGGTTTATAAGGTAAGTCGTCGTCGAGACTGCATCTGCCCAAAACTTGTGAGGCATGGATGTCGTGTGTAGCAGAGTTCTCATCGTTTCGATAATATGCCTATGCTTCCTCTCCGCTATCCAATTTTTCTCTGGTGTATACGGACATGAAACTTGATGAAGTATGCCTTTGGATTGAGTGAAGTGCTTAAATTGATTGTTAATGTACTCCCGACCACCATCCGTGCGAATTGCTTTAACTTTCTGGTTCGTTTGGCGCTCAATGAAATTAACAAAATCTATGAATGTTTTAGTAACGTCAAATTTGAACATAATAGGAAAAAGCCAGGTGAACCTAGAAAAATCATCAATGAAGGGTACATAGTATCAAAAACCTTGATGTGAAGGAACCGGTGAAGGTCCCCATACATCAGAGTGCACAAGCTCAAGAATTTTTCTTTTTCTGCTACTAGAATTAGGAAATGACAGTTTGTGACTTTTGCAAGTCATACAAGAAGGACAAGAAAATTTAAAACTAGGAATATGTAGACGAAAATTGTTGTTGGAGATATGCCGAATGACTTGGGTAGTCGGATGTCCAAGTCGATTGTGCCAGTCAGACGCGGAGATGGATGAAGCGAACATAGCTCGGTTCCTGTTAGTTTGGATTGTAGAAGAGATCTTATACAGCCCTTTATTGCTGCTGCCTTTGAGAATCTGCTTATTAGTAAGAAGATCTTTAAATACAAAGCCATTTGCATCAAATGTTATAGATATATTGTTATCTTTAACTAAATGAGAAATGGAAAGTAAGTTATGCGATATAGCCAGTATATGTAATAGTTTTGAAAGGTGAAGCTTACGCGTCGGGGTGGGAAGAATACCCGTGCCCGAATGAGCTATGGGTAACGTTCTTCCATCCCCGATGGCGATGTTGTCTGAACCGCTGTACTCTTTCCCATTAGTAAGATTGTCCAGAGCATTTTTCATGTGAGCCGAAGCTCCGGAGTCAAGATACCAGTCATCGTTGGAGAGATCTGTCGTCGACAGCAAAGCATTATTGGACTTCTTCGAATTGTTTGACGGAGTATAATTGGGATTGAGGCGGTGCCAGCACACATCTGCACTATGACCCTTCTTTGTACGAATTTGACACACCATATGGGAGGTGGTGGTTGTACGAGGATGCGGGTTGCCTGCTGTAGATGAATGGCCACACCCTCTTCTTGGTCTTCCCCTGTCTGTGTAGAGAGCCGTTTGATTATCAGCCACGGCCAAGTGCCTGGAAGAATCAGACTTGACGTGAATTTCCTCGTTGATGAGGAGAGCGTAGAGATTGTCGAGACTCAGCGGCGTCTGCATCGTTCTTACTGCTGTTTTGAACGAATTGTATGTCTGAGGAAGTCCATTCAAGATATGATGAAGAACATCTTCCGGATCAAGTTTAGCGCCGGCATAAGCGATTTGATCCACAAGCTTCTTGATCTCTGTGAGATATTACGTCATGGACATATTGTTCATAGATATATTTTACAGTTCATTCTTCAGTTGAATGACTTTGGAACGATTCATCAACTGGAACTGAATTTGCAAAGTTTTCCAGATTTCCGCTGTGGATTCAAGATGAACCACGTATGGTAGAATTTGAGGGGAAATAGTTGCACAGATGGCTGCTGCTAAATTTTGATCAGTGACTAGCCAGCGGTAATGTCGGAGATTTGGATCTTGATTTTCTTGATCTTGATTATTCGCCGACGTCGATGATGTTGCATCTGGATCAAGAAAAGCTTGAAAGCCATTTGCCTTTAGCAGCTTGTGAACTTGATTACTCCATATCGGGTAATTTTCCGATGAAAGGGGATGAGGTATAAGGGATTTGAGGATAGAGATTACAAACTTAAGAGACGAATGAATGAGCGAAATGTCGGATGCAACTTCTGATCGATCGCCATTGTTGGAGGAGGAGGCGGAAGCCGAGGTGGTCATGGATACGCCTCAGGAAGGACGAACTTCTAATACCATGTAGAAATCTAAGACGGGAAAGAAGATGAACAAAGAAAGTAAACTTGTATATTATTCCTTGTTCCTCTTTACATCAGAAGAATATATATATATATATATATAGTTGATTCTAAGCCTAGTTACACGTGTCAAAGAATTAAATGTTACAAGAAATACATAGTTTATTTATTTATTGTGTAATAGTTATGATTGCTGAGTTTTAGCAGTTTACTATAATGCAACCTCACATATATGGCATTTATGTTTGTATTCAAGTTCTCAAAAGAAAAAAAAAAGAAATTATTGCTTTGAACTTAGTAAGATTTGGTGATTGATATGAAAATTAGATTGTTTTAAATACTATGTATGGAAATCTCTAAAAATATGATATGATGTTTACTGTATAATTTTTTAATAAATTTTTAGAGATTTTTATTTTTATCGTCGTATTTATAAAATCGAAGTTGGAGAGGCTTTCAAGAAAATGAAGTGGAAAAACAATGTTACCTAATGATATTCTGATAGAGATGTGGAAATGCCTAGGAGATCAAGGAATTTTTTGAGCTTACTAAGTTTTTAATATTATTTTGATGACTAAAAAGATGTCAAATTAGTGGAGAAAAAGTGCACTGGTTTTTAATTTTAAGAATAAAGGTGATGAAAATTATAGAGGATTTAAGTTTATGTATCACTTCAAAATTATGGGAGAGGAAGGCCTCATTTGAGATGACTTTCTTACTGCTTCTTAAATCAGTTTTAAGGGCCAACATTCGGCACCAAAAAACATTGCAGGTCTCACCTCCATCTTATATAATTTTCTTTTAATTTTGAGGGGGACTTTTCTATATTGTTCCTCTATTATTATGTGTACGCTTATTGAATGTGTATTTTTCGAGTGCTTTACAGGCTTGATGAATAAGAGTTTGATGTCAAAATCAAAATGGAGTAGCGATTATATTGAAGGTGTTGATAAGTTTTTAGAATTTGCAACACAAAGTCAAAGTTCAACATAAAAAATTTAATGTCCATGCAAATTATGCATTAACATATATTTTCATTATGTAAAAGAAGTCAAGTTGCATTTACTCTCCAAAGGAATTTTCCTTGGATATGTTGTTTGGAATCGACATGGAGAGGAACATGCTTTTTTAGCTGAAGTTATAAGATCAGATACATGTACTAATACTAGTATTGTTGTTGAAGTACAAACTCAAGGCGAGCTGCATAGAACAAATGATATAGAAGGATTATTAAGTGACACATTCTACTCAGGCAATGCCAATTTAGATGATGAACAGAATGAAAATAACATAGATTTGACAAATGATGAAGCAATCACCTCTTTTTCTTACACAGTTATGGTCTACTACTATGTCGTTGTGGCCAAATTATTTTAATCAGTTAAGTGTTCCTCATTATTGCTACTGAAAACTGTATTTCTTTTCGCTCTATATATGTTGAAGCATTCATTTGACATTGCTTGTGTATCTATTTGACATTGCTTATGTTTTTATTTAAAAAATAATTGATTTTTTGCATTATATTTTTTTTATTAGTCCTACCCTTTAGCAGCGGAATTCTATTATTAGCTTTATCTCTAACTAATTCTACTTTATATGACTATTAGTAGCTTTATCTCTAACTTGAAATACAGCTTGAATTCTTATTGATTCCTTATTCTTTCTTCCTTTTTGGAATGTAGTTTTTTGGGTTCTTGGTGCTACACAATGTGCAATTGTTGATTGTGTATGTATTTTTTTTCTTAAATTTATTAAAGAATATAGGTTGATCGTCATGTATGTGCTTATATTAATTTATTTGTTATGTCATTTCTGTTTTTCAGCATCAATCATAAGGCCACCACTGTCATGGAAGTTTTGATGGAAACTTTGAATGCCTTGGCTCCTATACGCCCTAAGGTACATGTATTAATGAATTTAGCATCTTATGAAATGCATTGTTGTTGTTGTTGTATGAAATGCATAAAAAAGATATAAAAGCATGTGATAAACTGCAAAGCTCAAAAATATTTCTTATATTTGCAAGCATATTGTTGCAAGCAAGCCATAATCTTTCAAGCTTCTTTTTTGATAAGTTGAGTAGCATTTGATCCGTTTCACTTATATTTCATCCATCATTTTTAGTAAATTCATTTTGAAAGGGATTTTTTTCTTCAATCTCTGGCCAAGAATTGTATGATGCAGGTGTCTGTTTACAACAATGATTTCAACTAACATAAAATTGTGTTAAGCTAGTAAAGAGTGATGGCCTTATGGAAGAGACAAAGTTGTCATCCTTATCTAGAATTGGAGGTACTATAACAAAATTCAATTGTTATCTACAAGTCTTTATATTGCTAATCTATTCATCAATCATATACAACCGGAGCGTTATGATATCATATTCAATTGTTATTCTTCAAGTCTTTATATTACTGGTTGAATAACACGAACTTCATTAATTAACATTCATGTTGGATTGAGTGAATATTGTGCAAGATATGGGGTTTTGCTGGTTGGTTGACTATTTGCTTTCTCTATTGTAATATATTGATCTTTATTAAATTATAAATTGATGCCAAACCTATACAAAATAATATAGAGCACAATATGGACTAGAAATCGATGTAATACCAATATTAGCACTGATGGTACGAAAATGTTCTTATCAAGCGATGAGTATTTGTGCTCACCTAATAATTTCTCCTCATCAATATGCAATTTTTAATTCAAAAACTACTGGCATGACACCTTCTGAGCCTCTTAAGAATATGATCATTCATATTTGATGAGCTTACTATATAAAACTGCTAGCATGTAGACAATTTAAACCTTCAAGTATTACTTCTTGATGCCTAATATTGATGAATATTGTCTTGTTACTCTGTTGCAGTCTAAAGGTATGGAGTTATGGTCGAAAGAGTAAGAGAATTGCTGAGAATCTTGACAATTATTATTCACAACAAAGGATCCAATGCCATCTTATATAAGTAGTCTGGGATGAGTTTATTTTACTTTTTACTCTTTGAAGCAACTTTTTGATGAAAGTTTGTGTAAATAGGCAAAGTGATGCATGCTTCATGTAGCTTAAATTGTACATGTTCATTTTGAATTCAATCAGATACAGTTCTACAGCAATTGTTATAGAAGTAGAAGTCATTTTAATATCATTTTAACTGTTTCAATCTTAAACTGAACTTTTTCTTTTACGAGTTGAATTGAACTGAACTGAATTTATAAATCTTAAACTGAAATTAAACCATTATAACAAGTTTTTGCTCTCTCCCTTTATATCAATGTCTTATTGGAGAATGATATGTTGCTTATGTGTATATGGGATTGCACTGGACAATCATATTTTTTGTTTTTTTTTTTGTAAATTTTGACATTTGTGGCGGTTATAACCGCCACAATTGTCAGATTTGCAGCGGTTAAAACAGCCACAATACTAAAAATCTATTCATCTAGATTTAATTTGTGGTAGTTCTAACCGCTGCAAATCTGGACAATTGTGGCGGTTATAACCACTTCTAAATTTAGCACTTCATTAGATCTACCCCGCAGGTCCTTAAATCGCTGCGGAATATCATTGCAGTGCAGTGCAATTACAGCGGGGGTGCAGCAATTTTAAAATCGCTGCAAAGAAAATTGTGGCGGTTATAACCGCCGGGATAGACCAAAAATTATGCTACGATAGGCCTATTTTTTGGTAGTGTATATGTGTTAAATATGTAATACATATGTTATAAAGTGGTATGTATGTAAAAATACCTTACTTAAATTTTAATTATGTACTACAATTTCTTTTCTGGAAGATATTCTGGCAAATATTTTAATTAGTCTTAAGCTCTGGAATTTATTTTAATATAAAAATATATAAGTAATAAATACTATATTAATTTTAAACTATATTTTAATTTTTTAATTAATAAAATTATCCTCAAATAATTTTTTTGGTCTTCACTCTCGTCGACCTCGTTGTCCTTAGCCTAACTAAACCTCCAACTATGTAAACTTGACTATCATAATATCCTTCTAAAGAATCACCAATCAAATAAAGAATGGAGAATTGATTTGCTATTCAGTTTAGTCAATATTTGACTATTTTAATTGCTGGCTGAGAGGAGACTTGACTTCACTGCGAGACTTATATAATTTTGTGTCTTCTTTACTAATAATATAATGGCTTACTTTTTATTAAAATATGAAATATTATTAATACATTAAAATGCTAATTATATATGCATCCTAATTGAATGTCAAAATATAAAAAGACAAATAAAATATAAAATATAAAATATAAAGTATAATTAATTTTATATTAATTATTAGTAGAGAATGCTGACCACACTATTATATTACTAATAATATAATGGCTTACTTTTATTCTAGTACAATCTTGGAGTAATTTAAAGTTTTAATCAAAGCCAATTGATGGAAGAAGATGATTTGAGATATTTTCAATCACATTTAATTTTAATTTTTATTTTAAATGATGAGAAATAAATCATAAAGTATGTATGTGATTCTTACTCAAGATCTTGAAGAATAACTATAACCTTTAAGGGGTGTCAATATATGACATAGCAAAAAATCTGACCTAGGTCTGATAAAAGAATTCCTAATTTGGATCAACCCATTTAATGCTTAGGTTTGATTCAGATTTATTAATATTGATTGGGTTAGAACCTACTTCTGATATTCTGTATTCACTTAATAAATTCTTATAATCCTCTTAGAAAATTCTATATGTTCTTTCCTACCTTAGCCCAAATATAAATACTTCCTTAGTTCCTTAGCCTAACAGTAGGGTATAGCCTTAGATTAATTATAGGATCTTGTTGTATTTAGGAATGACCATTGGAGGAACATATTAATTATTCATTACTAAATCTAATTTGTCCCACTAAACTCTGCTGGTGTTTTAAGACCTCCATCTCTCTCATTGGCTTAATTTCTTAATGGTGTAATAAATTGATCATGGGAATCATTATGTTAGCTTGAGGTCTTCAGTTAGATCTATGGTCAAAATAACCCCAATATCCCTTAAGACCTAGGCCTTATTTGGAGATTTTTAACTAAATGTTCTAGCTAAATGACCAAACCACTTATATAGAATTTTTTCATTGAAGCATAGATAATTTGACCATAAAATTTCTATTGAGTAGGCTAGCTAACTTTGAACCCTAGCTTGACCTAATGCGAGCCAATCAGGACATTCTTAACATATAACTTATTATTAAATAAATGAAACTTGGTTAATCTCTTGAATATGTTCTAATACATTGTTAGAGATTCAATAAATGCAAATAAACTTTTGGCAGAGTCAACTAGACCCATTGAACCAATTGAACCCATATTGATCTATTTGATAATATATTATTAATTCCACCAAATTTAACCAAATTATTAAAATTTATTTATCCCATTATATTAGAAAAATTTTAATTGGTCAATCATAAATGTCTTGATCCTAATCACCTCATAAATAGGTCAATTGATTCACTTAGCCACAATTGACTCGAAAAACCCCCATAGACAATTTGACCAAATTTAGCTTAAGTAATATTTGAAAATTATTTTAATTGCTTAATCATTGGTTGAATTGAGCTCAATTGACACTTAAACCAACACTATTTGGCCAATTAGCACATTAGCCTCAAATTGACCCAAATGGACCATAAAATAAATCCAAAATCTCAAACCAAAACTCAAGGCCAAAAGCCTATGTCCCATATCCCTTTTTAGGCTTTTCAATCACCTCACAACCAAAAAACATTACCTCCAATTCATGTTCAGTTAGTTGTATATTGATTAGACATGTCTCTAGGGTCAACTCACCAAATTTGAGAGCAATCCAAGCCCTCCAATTCCTAAAGCTCAATTGATTTTTAGTGATGGTGAAACCTTTAAATATATATAATTCATTCCATTGGATCTTGCATCTTGGGGAAATTGATGAGAATCTCCCCAAAACTCTTGAACATATCCATGATCACTATCATGGCATCTTAAATATAAAATTGAACCTTTGATGGACTCTAGTTGTCCAAAGGCCCACTAAAACCCAAAAACCCTTAAGGGGAACAAAGATCAAATTTTCCCTAAAACGTCAACCTAGACCAATTAAACTAAGCCATGAAACCTCCTCCAATATAATCCAAATATCATTTGGGATGCATTGAACCTAGACACAAGACTTAATTTGACCCGGTTGACCAAAATACCCCTTAAGAGTCCAAACATATCTTTCAAATAAAATGACCTCACAATTACACGAGATCACCTTCATTAGGTCTAAAATATTGTTTTAAACTTTTTTGACCTAACTCAAATTCTTGGTCCAACATGGTTGAACAAGTCAACAATGGTTGACTCCAAGCACCATCAAACCAAATCAAACCCTCGATGTCATTTAATTGAATAATATAAACATACCCAACATCTTTATGAGTGAACCACATATTGATTTGACTTGGTCAACCCATTTGAAATGGTCAATCTCATGCATGCAATCAACCTTTCATGCAAATACCCAACCCTTGGCCTCAAATCCATTAGAGTTTATTCCTATAATATGAATGACCTTCCTAAGACCTATCCTAGTTAGCATTGACTAGTTGACTAGCGAACAAATTAAACAAAAAATTCCAAAAAAAAAAAAAAAAAAAAAAAAAAAAAAAAAAAATCATCCAAACATGGTCAAATAGTCAAGCATTGCCAAGAAATTCATTTCTCTCCAAATCAGCCAGTAGAACCTACTCAAATAAACCCAAAACACTTTCTAAATGTCTCTTAATCCAAGCCCAAGTGATGGTTTAGCCAAAAGGGGTAAAATGTGGTCCCTTCCCCTCATGGGAGCACACCCAAGACACTCACATACATGTTATGTTACCATTTCCTTAACGTCTAACCACCTGGGACAGGTGCAAATCTTAGATAGGTGACCTACTGAGAAGTTACACCAACAAAACAAAATTGTGAGGCTATTACACCAAATAAAATAATATCTCAATAGTTAAGAGTTTGGGATATTACAAATCATATCAGAGCAAAATACCAACCGAAAGATGAGAACTAAGTTTCATATAAGATAAAGTGATACGCCATAGGAGCAACCTCTTGAACCCTATATTTGATAAAGTGCTATATGACAGGAACTACCACTTGAACTTATAGTGGTCACCTCTAAAAACTGATTTTCTTGATGGACGATTCTTATATAAAGATGTTGATGATGACGCCAATTACTTAAGTTGGGGAGATTGTGAAATCTCTTAAGTAAAAGAAGTAAAACTCTTAAACATCAAGATTCATTTTGGTGTAATGATTAAAATTTTATTAAGAAACTCTATAGCTAAGCATATTCATCCTGAAGTAATTCTGGGATGGGTAACCTACTTAGAAGTTACACCAACTAGAAAAAAATAATAAGTCTCTTAGGCCAAAGTGGATAATTTCTCAATAATTAATAGTTTTGTCTCTTACAATATATTTGTATTTATTTTTTTAAAAAAATATACACTACTCATGATGTATATAATTATACCATAATTACTATGTTTTGAGTATAAAAAAAAATAGCTAAAAAAAAGAAATAGAACCTCGGGAATCTTAGTTAATCTCATATTCTTGACCCTCTGCCATGACCTAAAATCTTTAACCACTATAATGAGCTTATAAGCCTAGTAAGCAACCAAATCCTATAACTAAACTAAACACAAGACAAAGAGCGAGGTAATATGCATGTCAGCAGTCAAATCATAATAATAAAATTCACATGATTATAGGATAATATATTTGATAAATTAGTTAATCAGTGCAGCTGTCAAATCACTAAAGAAATTGTAGTATCAATATTACAATCAGTAGAAAAAATCATATAAAATATCAATTCAAAATATTGATAAAGATTATCAAAATCATATCAATACAGTAAAATCATATAGAAATAATTGTATTCATGTATCACATGCTTAGAAATATCTTATTAATATCAACTCAGTGTCAGTGTTCAGTGCATATACTTAATATATATTATGTGATCAACATATTAATAACATTATAATAGTAGTGAGCATCAAATCATGTGTGTAAGTAGCAATAAATCCCTATAATGGTAGTGATTTAGATGCATTCTAATAATCAAATTAAATAAGTAGGTCTTGGTTAAAGTAGTAATTTTCCAATATCACTATTACTATTAATAATTTGTTGGCTCAGTAAACAGAGTTGTCACTCTTTGGCCGTTGGCACATTGATCTTCTCTTTATAACTCATAGGTAGTATCACATAAATCAGTATAGGATAACTCCCAACCATAGTATTTAATGGAAAGCTCATCGGTCCACCATCCTATATAGGTCAATTAGTCCCCAACAAACATTAGTGAATTAACCAGTCTTTACTTATTCTCTCCCCCCCACGTGGTGAAACTTTTACAAACACAAAATTATTCTCTTTTTTTATAACAAATATATAAATTTGATTTTTAAAAATATAATATTATTAAAATAAAAAATAAGATATCGATTCCTTATATTTAGTTGAACAAATTTCTTAACAGTATCAACTGACAAAAATAACTCAACAGTCTCCAAATCGTAGGATTTTCTCTCTCTATTCTCTTTTTCTCACTAATTCTCCCTAAGCCCTACTGTTAGTTGACTCAAAAGAAAAAAAATTAATAAAAGCTATATAATTATTTTAAGAAATTTATAATATAATATTAATATAATTATTTATTTTAATCAAAATTTTAATTTAAAATTCATATAATTTATATTAGGACTTTAAAGTTATAGAAAAATATCCATAAAATTAATCATTTCAGTTCAAAAATATTGGTGAAATCAGTTTGCAAAATAGACACCTAATAGTATGGCTATCAAAAGTGGGTTTCTGGTTGGGTTCGGGTCCAACTTGAATATGACCTGACAATATTTGGCCTGGCCCATTTTCATAAATGGGTCGGTTTGTTGGACCTAAACCTGACCCGCTTCAGATCTAGCTCAAGTCGACAAGACCAACCAACCCGGATCTACTATAAAATAGCAATTTATAACAGGTTTAAATAGCAGCAAATAATAAAATAGAAATAGTTTACAATATGTTTAAATTTATCACGAATAAAATAGAAACAAATTACCTCAATTAGTATAAAATACAAATTATGAATCAATTAAGAAATCAGTTACAAATTAATTTACTTGATTGTTGATTTGCTCAATTACTGATTTGGTCATTTACATATCCATTGCTCATTTACAAATCCAATACTAATTAGCTCATTTACAAATCACTTAAAAATCATTTACAAATCAATTGCTCATTTAAAAATCAATTTATAAACTACAAAAGAGTTTACAACAAACATTAATATAAAAATTATAAATTAAACTTTAATGATTTGCTCAAATGCTCCTCATAAAAATTGCTTCAAGAATCTATCTTCAGTCAGCATAATGATTTAACTTCAATAAAACCAATTATATAGCTAGAAAACTTCAATACATTACTAAGATTAAACCCTCCAACTCATCAATATCACCATGAGGAGTAAGTTTAATAAATATTAGCATATTACCATCCAAGGTGGCAATTTAAATTAACTTAGTATCTATTCATTCAATTAGATAGTATTTGCTCATTCTAAGAGAATACAAATGTCACATGGTTGTAATGCCAGTTACAGTGATACGTTTACAACTTTCATGTTAGAAGGTTTATCATGATTGCTTAAAAAAAGCACAAATAATATATGATAGCAGGTTTAGCAAAACAAGAATCCATTGAATGATAGCATATTAGCAAGTTTCAACAAATATTAGTAGGTTTAAGCAAATAGCATACATATTATTTGATCCAAAATAATAAGATCAAGTTATAAAAAAAAAAAAAAAAGCAAACCATGTTTTAGCAACCAATCAATGGCATAATAGATATGAAGCAGAACTCATAAAACAAGCAAACATAACTCATAAAATAGGCATCAAAACATGCTCAAAAGGATTCTAGCAGCCAAATGGTATTACAGACAAGAATATTTCATAGAATTAGAATAACATAAAGAAAACTAATAAAAAAAAGGTAGCCAAATGAAATTACTGAATTCTAACATGTAAAAGAAATGCATAACTATAAGCCTAACAACTAGACAAAGCAACCATAAATATAGTGTCAGATGGTGATATGCCATAACAATCACCACATAAAATAATGTTTTCTATTTACAGGCATGACAGTCATTAAAAAAAATAGTTAACTTTTGAAACTCAAAATAAGTAGACATTTATAAACCACAAAAAATCATCCAATAATTGAACTTTCACTCAGCTATCTATCATTTTGGTTCACATCTAAACTTAAGATATCATCAATGACATCATCAAGTTTGTGGTCATGTCCAACTACAACAAATAGAAAAAAGAGATTTGAGCTCTCACAAATATTTTAGAATTGTAAATTTACTTAATACTATTGAAACATTTTATAAAGAGGAACGAGATACCACCCTGTTTTTAATATAACTAATGTTTTGCACAAACAAGTTCCTCAACAATGTCAAGTTTTAATGCACTTGAATATTGATCTAGAATTCTACCGCTATTACTAAAGGAACTTTTGAAAACAACAATCATTAACGTAAAGCACAATACATCACGAGTCATAGTAGAAACACTAGGAAATCCATATTGGTTTCCTTACTAGAATTTTAATATATATGAATCAATATTTCTATAAAGATTTATTTTATTAAGATAAATATCTAATTTTGATTTCCAATGCATTATGACTTCCTGCTTGAATGAGTCAAAATCTTATTAAAAAAAAAACTTATCAAAACTCATGAAGCAAACATTATGGAAGGAGTAAATTTACTACTAAATAATAATAAGGATGTTGCATGTAGAATTTGTGACTTAATCATTGGAGCTGATGTGCTCCTTGATAAGACACCTTGTCCCATTTGAAATGCAGATGAATGTTACCCTAATGAACCATTGCCTCATAAACTGTAGTTAGCAAACATGAAGGTTAACTTAAGTTTAACCTTCCTTAACTTGAATAGATAATCCCCTTCATATAATCTCCTATAACACCGCTCAACAAAAGTAAATTTGTATCTTGAATCTAAAATGACAACTATTGCCAATATATCATTGAATTCTAATCAATATTCCTCAAACTTTCCAATCATCCTTGTAACCATCTTTTTTATGTATTGATGGTCACTTAACATTTCATTTTCAAGTTCTACATATGTTGTTGAAGTACATGGGAAGTACATATTTGTTGTTGAGTATTTCGACTTAGAAATGAGACAAGTGATCTCAAAGATAGGAGACTAGATTTGCAAACAGCCTCAACTTTTTTCCATTTAAGAGCAGTAGGAAAATTCTTATAATTTGAATCTATCAACTCTTAAGTGTTGGAAAGCACTTCAAAAATAGATAGCACCATCGAACATAATAAAAGTGGAGTTCCATCTAGTTAGAACATCCTGACATAAACCTGTCTTCCCTTCCAGGCAACTTTGTGTGATAGAATCAAATAAATTGTGCTTCTTTGCCTGAGATCATTTGACATACTTAGTGCTCTCTCTGATTTTTTATATTGAACCATGTATTTTCTTCAAACCTTCTTGTATATGATATTAACAGTATGTGCAATACAACATACATAAAAAAAATCACCATAACATAATAAGCCATTATACAAATTTAAATGATTTCTTAGAAAATCAACTAAGACATTATTTGCTGAAGCATTATTAAAAGTAATATTGTAGAGCTTAGAGTCTATTTTTCACTTTAAAATAAGAGATTGCAACTTCACAAACAAAGCAATTCTATCTTGACGGGGGGGGGAGAGGTAGGCATAAAAGAAAATATAATAATTTTCTGTTTACAAGTGCCATACATTATCAATAAAATGAATTATTAAGCATATAAACCCATCAGTATTAATAGAAGTTCATAGGTAAGAAGTTAAGCAAACCTAGCTTACCTTTGTAGGAGATTCAAGACCCCATATAAATCAAACCCCATTTTATTCAGCTCATAAATAGAATGGGTGAAATCATTCTCTGTTGAAATAAGTGATATATTATCTCTATTTAGAAAAATATATCATTTACTATCAAGATGGTTGAATATAAAATTAGTGATAAATTTAACTGGATTATTACAGTTAGATATGTATTTGAAAGTCATTTTGACCCTTTAGGGTCATATATAGTTCACTATGACAATCCAATTATAATAATTGATGATAGAGTATTCTAACTATCATAGTCATATATATGATTGAATATTATTTTGATTCTTTAGAGTCATATGTATTTCTCTTCGAAGTCATATTATGGTAGTTGAGATGAAGTTCATAGTTTCATTGTCATAACCTATTAGAGAATGATATTTTTATCTCATGTGATGATATATCTTTTACAAAGACAAGTTCGACTATAAAACTGGAATCCAAAGGTCTATGTTCAAATTTTTCCAAAAAAAAAAAATAATTACAATTGATTTACACTTTCCAACAAAAGATTAGCAAATAGACCACCATATACAATTTCCTTGTAATTCATATAACTTGCTTTAATTTAAGAAAAAAAAAAATTAATTACGTACTAACAATTTTATTTCTAAAAGTTATTCTAACAAATATTTTAATTAGTCTTTAGCTCTTGAATTTATTTTAATATAAAAATATATAATTATTTAAAATTATATTAATTTTAATTATTTATTAATAAATTTATCCTCCTTTTTTTCATCTTGACAAGGTCACTCCCGTCAATCTTGTCGACCTTAGCATACCTAAACTTCCAACCTTTAGGCCAATTAAGACGAACTCACTCACAAATCACATATGAAAGACTCGGACCCAAGACCTCTTAATTGGTAGCCAAAGCTCCTAACCAAAAAAATCAAGGTCAGCTACGTGAGATCAGAGTACTTGAAATTTGTAATCAAAGCCAATTGAAGGAAGAAAATGATGTGAGACTAATCATAAAATATATATGTGATTATAGGTCATGATCTTGAAAAATAACTATATCCTTTTATGGCTGTCAACATATGACATGACGAAAAAATTAGACATAGACCCAATCCAAAAAATTTTGTTTCAGATCAACCCATTGAATACATTTGTTTGCTTCAGGTTTACCAATATCAGGTGGGTTCGAGCCTACTTTCCAGCAAGTAATCAACCCAAATTTATGGTTAAATTGAGCAGATCGTTGAGACGAATCCAACAAGCCTAATATCATTTACTTTCATGGACTTAAAACCTCATAAATGCTAAGTAATATATGATCAAAAGATTCAATATGTATAATCTAATAGAATATTATAAAATTTTGGTAGAATTTACTAAAAGTCAATCATAAAATACAATAATTAGATCTTCATTCTCTACATGAACGAGATCAAGACTTGAGTTTGGAGAGAGCTTAAAGATTCGAATAACTCCAAAGCTCTTTTTAATATTTTTCTATGCCAACTGTTGGATTTAAAAATATCTCATGGATGATTTCGAACCATACTAGTAGATTAGACTAGTAGGCGTAGGGGAACCTGTTAGTGATAATAGGTAAAGAGAGACAGAGAGAGAGAAAGAGAGAGAGGGGAATAATATTGTATAACTTTTATTATCCCAAACAAGAACACAAGAACAAATTAAGGTAAAAAAGGTCTACAACTCTCTAAAAACTCAAAATTCAGATCCTTAACCATTCCTCACCACCACATACTTATAGGTCTAGAAAGGCTACATGCATATGCTGATATAGTACTACACACTACTTTAAGACATGTGGTGCCTTTTGATTTGCCCTTCGGAGGGCTAAATTAATGTCTCAATATGTAGCTTGTCACCAGGCGAGTTCAAGAGAGGGCGAACAAGCATAAGGTAAGTCTTAGAATGAGTTGTAGCTGAATGGATGCGAGATTGCTAAGGTTGTCGCCTTCCGGAGTTTGGTCACTACTTCATAGGGCTCCCTAGGGTAAGAGCTTGACTGAGGCGAGTGGTGATTTGTTTTTCTGGTCTGAGGACCTTCTTGTCACCCAGCATAGGGTGAATTCTTTAAATGGATGTGTGAATGTTGCCTTCTCCTTGGATGGGTTCCTTTGGGGTCTAAGGGTGAGTATGAAATGGCATCTACTTTTGAGAAGGGGCATGCTTGCTACGATCGGGCTGGTACGTGTGAAAACACCTTTGAGGGTAACCAAGAGTATACATTTAGTTCCTCGATTCACTTAATCCTTTGACATGTGAGCTAGCAACAAGGGAGAGTGAATGATATTAACAATGACTATTTAATAAAAATAGAGAAATAAACATGAATTTACAGCCCCACTTTATTAAATCCTTAGTGATCCAGCAGAATGTTGAAGTTGTTGTAATGTCATTTTTGCACAATGCTTTCCTATAAACAGCATGTTCACGCCTTGACAGACTAAATGTATGTTTTGGACGATTCAAGTTTCTTATAAAGGTAAGTAAAGTTGTTGTGGCGAAAGCATCTTTTTTGAAAGTTTTCGTAAAAAATAACTTCTAAGTGCAAAAATTAATTGAAAGCAATGAAAAAATAATTATCAAACAAAAATTATAGTTGTGGTTTCAAAAAGCAAAGTAGTAAGAAAGTTGTCCCAAACGAAGCCTAAATTTTCGATGCTCACAACTATGAGAGAAATGTTGGCTGCAAATATTTTGACTCAAACGAAAATGCCATATAATAATCTTACCATATCATACATGTCTTTGTTTTAGAAAAAAGAAATTATAAATGAAGAAAAGAAGAAAGGACTTAGGCCATCTCCAACCGAAAAACTCAATTTTCATTTCAAAATGCTGTAATAAACAAAATGCTTTAATTTGTCTCCAATTGAACTCCATTTTTTAACACCCAAAAAAGAATGATGTTGTATCTTAAATAAATTACTTATGTTAAAAAATAATGTGTTTATAAATTATTATTTCTTCATTATTAATAATAAAATTCTAAACTTTAAAAATTAAAATTAATAACTTAATTTTTGGATTAAAAAAAAGTAAGGAGTGAACATTTCGACGCCTTGTCATCGCACTACTCACTCGATTAGTAATTTTTTTGCCATTCGAATGGAGCAAAACAGCGACACCTTCCGGTCATTTGGAGTTTGACTAGAGACGCTCTTAGGGGTAGGGCTGTCAATATTTGACCCGACCCGAAAACCCGACCCGGACCCGACCTGAAAAACGGGTCGGGTTCGTAGATTCGACCTGTTTAAAAAACGGGTCGGGTTCGGGTTGACCCGGCGGGTTGCC
>NW_021319062.1:160724-165089 GCF_001605985.2 Dendrobium catenatum
GTCGGGTTCGACCCGAACCCGACGGGTTGACCCGAATTGACACCCCTACTTAGGGGAATCATATCAGGAGCCTTGTTTTTTTCAACTGCCATTCAGCCATAAATAAGTGGGAAAAGAACGGATAAAAAAATTCTATTAAAAAAAAGATCACGTAACATTTTTTTATATGAAATTATTTGTATTTTATTAAGAAACAATTTAAATTTGTAAATGTACAAACTTTTTACCATTTAAGTACATTAATAATTATTTATTTTTTAAATTAAAATATAAGTTTCTATCTTTGATGTAAACCTAAATTTGTTCCTACATAAAATTTAAGGATTAAAAAATCTGCAATATTTTCATTATCTCTAACTATGCGTTAAGATGAATAAAATTAACACTAAAATTAATATCATAATCTTGTGTTCTGATCATATTTGGAAAAGGAGCCTCAAGCGTCACCGCGGGAGCCCTAGCCGCCGACTCATCTGTCCGGGGGAGGTCTAGCCGCCGGCCTTTTGGCTGGAGTTCGGTGATCGGGCCCTCGCCAAGGGCCTCTCTGCTGGATCGGTGCAGTGAGCCGGCCTCTTGGCTGGAGTTTCGAGGGAGAGATTTCGTCAAAGTTTTGACCGCGGGAGCCCTTGGCGCCGGCCTCTTGGCTGGAGTTCGGAGTTCGGAGCCTTCGCCGCCGGCCTCTCTGCTGGAGTTTGGTGCAGTGTGCCGCCTCACTGCTGGAGTTTCGGGGGGCCTCTAGCGGAGATCTCTTCGGCACTGGCGCCGAAGATCCGCGCTGATGATGCCTTTCCTCATCAGCGGCATTCCCTCCGGCTTTCCTCTGGTTTGATTTCTTCTGTACTCTTCTTATGGCTGCTAGTCGTTTGCATGACCCGGGTTTTCTAGATGGGATTTTGCCGTCTCGTTCTTTTCGGGAGGTCCTATCCGGGACCTCTTCCATGTCGAGTTTTACGCCTTTGAAAGCTTCTTTCTGCCACGGTCTTCCTGCTTTATTGATTTCTAATGAAGAATTGGATGCCCTAGCTGCGCCTTTTGAGTTTGCTTTGGTCGGGAAATTTCCTGGCAGTCGTCCATCGTTGGAATCTATTCGTAAATTTTTCTTCAATCTTAAACTGAATGGCGAGTTCTCTGTCACTGTTCTCAACAAAAATAATGTTTTGATCAAGTTTAGGAATGATTTGGATTACTGTCGTGTTTTCGCTCATCGTTCCTATTTTGTCAACAACTGTTACATGAAGTTGGTTAAATGGTCTCCGCATTTTGACGTTTGTGTGGAATTTCCTATCATTCCGATTTAGATTTCTTTTCCTAACATTCGCCCTCATCTGTTCTCTTCTCGTATTCTTCAAGGGTTGGGGTCCATTTTTGGTCGACCCTTAAAGACTGATAACGCTACTGCCAATGGTACTAGACCGTCAGTTGCTAGTGTACTTGTTGAGCTAGATATTACTAAGCAGTATCCGGATCAAGTTTGGCTTGGTTCTGAAACTTTAGGTTATGCCCAAAATGTGGAAATGGAAGTTTTTCCCTTCTATTGTAGTCATTGTAAAGCTTTGGGTCATTCAAAAGCTGATTGTAGTGTGTTGCATCCTCATCCTGCTGTTGTCCCCGCACATGTGATTGGTTCAGTTTTGGAACATGTGGCTCATCATGTGGTTGAGATTGATAAGGTGGTTTTTGGTATTTGTGTCCAATCTTTGGCACATGTGGATTTGGGTTTGTCTGCTAATGCTGCTTGTTCTCCTATGATTATGCCTAGTGCTGTCGAGTTAAATAACTCGGATGTTGTTGCGGTGATTGACTTGCCGCAAAATCCCTTGGTTGTTGAGGTTGATCATGTGGATGCATTAGTTGCATCGTTTGTTGTGCCTGAGTCAGTTACTCCTTCCTGCACTACCCCTTGCTTACTTGTCTCACTTGATGGAGTTTTGACTGTTGGTGTGATAGATGATGCTCCTTCCGTTGGTATTGATGGTGAGGGTACCTTGTCTACTGTTGTTGGTTTGGGGAAGAAGATGGATGGTAGGGGTGTGGGTGGATTTGATGCTATTTTGAATACTACTGCTGTGTTTTGTGCTCTTTCAGATGGCGATGATCCCTTGCCTAAAAGTTTTGAAAAGTCACTTTTGAATGTGCCTTTAACCCTTGTTTCCAAGGATGATCTGCAGTCTCACATTTTGAGGGATAGTGAGGTGATGCAGGGTGACTGGTTACATGCCGATAATTCCTCAGCTGATGGTGAAGATTTTTATGAGGATGATTTGGCTTCAAGAACGGAACTTATTAAAAGAAGTGGAAAACGTAGAGTTCGTAACTCTAGAAAGAAGTGATGCTCTTTTTGCTTTGTTTTTATATTGTTTTTCTGTTGTTTAGATTTTTGTCTTTAGTTTGAATCTTTGGCTCATAGGTTTTCTTTTAAATGTTATATTTCTAGAGGGCTTTAGATTCTTTAAGGACTTGTACCCTTATTTTGTTTTAACTTGTATGCCCCTTATGCGGGTTTTTATTAAAAAAAAAAAAATCTTGTGTTCTGAGTATCTACTATTCGAAACCCACAAATTTTTTATCAGTCTTGCTATGAAGGTATTCTCAAAATCACATCAAATTATAGATGCTTCATTTGATACTGCTTTTGATCATTGTTTCTTCACTGCTTTTAAGAATTTTTTGAGCTAAAAAGTTTTTTAGAAAGCAGTAAAAAAATTATCGCAAATGAAGAATAAGTTCTTGTTTTGGATGGCCTTACTGCTTCTTAAATCATATTTCTACTAAAAAATATTTAATTTTTATAATAGAAAGATGATTTAAGAAGCAGTAAAAAACCAGTGTCAAACGAAGCCAAAATAAGGATTTAGTTATTTTACTAAAAAGCTGATTTAATTAAGAAGCAGGAAGAAAGTCGTCCCAAACGAAGCCAAAATTAGGAAATCAACATTCAAGGAGAACAAAATGGTGTGATGAAAAGAGTTTGGATAGCCAACATGTTTCCTTGCATGTTTCTCTACTCAGTGATTTGCAAGTCTAAGTATATGATTTGATGATCAATTCATGTCTAGTTTTCAAAAGAATTTTTTCAAACTATAATTTGCATAAAAGGTACTAATCTATCTAGTTAAGAACTACTTCTCTACTTTAATTATTTATATTCATATTTATCTTCTTTTTCTAAGGGAATATTAGAATATACTTTCTTCTAAGTTTTTTTTTTTTTTTTTTATTTTTTTTTTTTTTTTTTTTTGGCTCTTTCGACAAATAAAAAACTCATTTATAAAAATTTTCTTATGAGGATCAAAATCCCCCTCGCAAGCAATCCTCTAATTGTCTTGAGTTTGAAATAGCTCATAAGAATTTCTTCTTCTTCTTCTTATACTCTTCTCCATGTAACCTCTCTTGTATTCTCTACTATTCTCTACTATCCAAGTTGTCTAAGCATCACAGCTAGTTCTTTGCAATGATTTATGTCATTATTTGACAAATTTTATGCTGGCTGTTGAATAAATTTTACAATAACATTTTATTATTTCGATAGACATGAAAATAATTTGAATAATATCATAATTTTAGTACAATCTAATGGGAGAATGTAGTGTGTTAAGATTTTTTTTTTTATAAATTTTATATACATATCAAAATTAATTTCATTAAGCTACATATAAAAATAAATCATATTGATGAACAAATCTCCTAAATAGTTTTTTTTTTCAAGCCTTCGTATGAGAATGCTAAATTATCTCGTATCCTCTTTTATGTAGTTGTAAGCATACTAGTAGTTGTTATAACTCAAAATTTTGAAAACTATATTTATTTTAGTATTTCTCAAACTAGATCTTAGGATCAGTCTTGCCACAATCTAACAGGATATGACATGTGCAATTTCATGTCATATTGGATCAGTTGTGACAGTAGTGATCAATAGCAATGGCAGTCGTTGGTGGTGACATACAACAATAGCAGCCATAGCTATTGTGGTGGTTGGCGCCAATAGTGACTACAGTTAATGGTGATGGACTTCGGTAGATGACTAGCCATCATGATTTTATCTTTAAAAATAATGAGAACATCTAAAAATTATTTTTTTCACAATTTTGAAAAACTACTTCATTTATTTTAAAAAAAGAAAAAAATAAAAAGCTACAATTCAACAATATTTTTTAAAATCAAAATATAAAAGAAAGATAAAATTGATTCCTAACCTCCCCTAAGGCTCCTAAGCTTTTAGAAATTTGGTTCAGCACATAGAAAATGACAGAAATTTTTTTGTAGAAGAGATCCAAAGAAGATGAGGACTCGACGGAAATTTCTTAGTTTTTCATCAATCATACATTCGTCAAATTTTCTATTAATTATAAACCCCAAAAACTTTCA
>NW_021319062.1:165189-172365 GCF_001605985.2 Dendrobium catenatum
TATATATATATATATAACGGGAAACACATAGTTGGGCTTACGCATTATTAACAAAAGGTATTACAAGTTCTCAAGGGGTTAAATAGTCTACAAAATCTCAAAGAGCTACAATCAATATATAAAAGAAAACATAAAGAGCCAAAGAACTGCACTAGTTACAATAAATAGAAAAATAAAAGAGATGCAACAAGCCAACCCTCAAAAAGAAGCCAAAGCTAAGATTTACAGGAAATTCAGATAACTGACACTAGACAAACCACTGAACCGGTAGACCACACAACCCAACCAGAAGACACCACCAACATCAGCAGCAATCAACGGAATCTATAGGGAAAAAGAAAAACCAACAAGAATAAGACAGAGACCAATAGCCCCCACTAGCAGAACACCCAACATACCAGGGAAATCAAAGGAAAAACCCATAAGCAAAAACATCACCATAGAAAAATCCAAACCACACCCAAGAAGACTAAGAAACAAAAAGACAAGGAGACAGACCATCAAGAGTCAACAAACTAAGAACAATAGAGAAATGCAGCTAGCTAGAAAACAGACAACTAATAAAACCATAGACAAACAACCACGAACGCCCTAAAGAGTAGTTCAGGGGCCAACCAATCAGCCAACAATCCAATAGAAAGAACTAGCCAATGACACACTAGCACCACAAAGAATACTAGTTCAATTTCCTAATGTAAGGAAAACCCAATATATCAAGCCTCATCATCCCTTTAACTATAGGGACCTCAGAATAATTACAAAAAACCAAAGAATCATTAATATTAAATCATTTATTGGCAAGAGAATCAATACCACAATCAACTTCCCTCCAGATATGCATAATCTTATAAACAAAATGAGACATGATAGTCATAATTTTATGAAATAAATAATATAAAGTGGTATTGTTACAATTGTTAAAGAAATGAAATCAAATAGAAGCTTGGAATCTGATTCTATCCAAATATTAGCAATATGATACTCCATGAAAACATCGAGGCTTTGCATAAGAGCTTACATCCCAGCAAAAAAAAATTACAATTAGGAATACTAGAAGAAAAAGCCATCACGGAGTTACCTTAAAAATCATGAATAATACTCGCCACAACCAACACCAGTATTAGATACAGAGCCATCAATATTAAGCTTAAATTTATTAATCAGTGGTTTAATATAGTAGAAGATCTTAGGAAGGCCATGAATACCACTATTATCCATTATATTAAAAAATTAATACTATAAACTACTTTATTTCCTCGACAAAAAATTGGCTTTAATACATTAACACAAAATAACTAAAGAACTTTTTCCTTAAATAGAGAAATAATTCTCTTAACATTCATCTTAATCCCATTGTACTTATAATTCTTAATCTTTCCACATGAATAACCTTAAAACTAACATAGGAATAATATTGATAACATGGCCTTTATGTCTTCTACCAAACCAATTCTTAAGGAGATAATAGTAATTGTTATAACTAGTTCTTAATCTAACATTCAAATTACTCTCTAAGATATGCCAAACTTTGATAGCAATAGGCCTATTTAAGAATACATTGTCCACATGAGAGCAACATTGACATTTAGAGGTGATATAAAGGCCTATAGATTTGAGCTCATCAACAGAGATAAAACCTTTAAGAACCTCCACATTAAAATAGAAATATTAGTAGGGGTAGAGGAGTTCCAGATTATACCAAAAATAGCATTCTTATCTCTTATAATCCTAATTGATTCGAAACATCCTTTAAATTAAACTCCCAATTAGCAGGAAAAAAAAACAAATAGGATGATCCATCATGTGAACATTAATAGGGATGTTATAAATAGTATTAATTAGATGATTGGGAATATGATTAGCATGTTTCTCTATATACCAAAGACCATCCCTTAAGAAGAAGGAAATTAATATTAATAATAGAACAACTGTTAAGAAGAGAGTCTATAGACTAAAAACCCCAACCAATTGGCTCGCAAAAAAAAAGAAAAACCATTGTTAATCCCCCACATAAGAGATAACTAACCAAGCCTTTTAATTTTGCAAAGTTTAGATCATATAGCCAATTTCCATTAAGAAATATTAGGTTGGATGATGGTTCTTATTGTTTCAACTCAAGCTTTCAAGTTTATAATTTTGATGGTAAAAAATATTATTGATTATCTCTTTATTTCTCATAGTATTTGTAGATCATATTTGTTTGTGTTGACTAACATTTTAAGTACTCCATGCACCATTCTTTGAAGATTCAGGGCTCAAGATTGGGTAGAATAGGTTATGTTAAATGAGTCTGTAATTTTTATTTATTTATTTTTAATTTCTTGAGTCAAGTCATGTAAGGATATATGTTAACCTGGTGATCATGCACACACAACTACGTAAGGGGAGAAAAAATGATTTTAAATATTTTAAGTTTTCTATATATTATACTATATGATATGAATTGTACTATATGATATATATCATACTATATAATCTGGTGTTATAAAAATTAGTTAAAATATTTGCTTTTTTCTTGAAAGTTCTTTTTAAATATAACTAATTATATAGTACGAACACCACATCATACTAGGCGATCTGTTATAATTAGAAAGCTTGTCATTCTTTAAATTAGGCAAAGAGTTTAAATTGAAAAGTTATTCCAATCATACTACACGAACCTAATCATATTATACGAAATTTAAATATTGTCTAATTTAATCTTGTAATTAGACATTTGAATATGCTTAATTTTAATATTTTGATCTACTATACGAACTGGATTGTACTATACGATCAACATAAATGATTTTGGTCATCCCATGATTAGTCTTAGATGAACTGCATTTCAGTTGAACTAATCATCATGGATGATAGTACAGGATCATATTGGATGACCAGTACAAATTTAAATTGATCGTACTATACTAACTAGTGATTGTGCAGTACTAACAAGTCAAATTATGTACATTGTATTGAATGATCCTGTGATCGTATTGTACGATCTTTGATGGCTGAATTGATTTTTTAGAATTTTTTAAATTCCTCTATTTAAGCTTTCTCCAAAGACATTATATGTGTCTTTGGCATGTATTGAGTCTCTATTCTTCTAAAGAAAACTTGAAGAGAGATCCTTGAAAGGGAGAGAAGAAAGAGTGGAGTTTGAGAGTGAAAAAATTATTATGGGGTTCAAGGGAGTGTGGAGGCACACAGCTGCTCCTCCAAGCTTACATCTTAGAACCATCAGATTCAAGGTTTTCCTTGAGAGAAGTTTTGGGAAAAAAAGATCTCTTTGGTGTCAAAGGACCCAGCTACTTTACCACACTGGGGAAGGTGAAAGTGATTCAATATTCTCTGCCTCACTAAGAGGGTGAAAAGGTATCCAGGTATGCTGCCTCACAAGGAGGGTGAAAAAGGAGTCATGATTCTCTACCGGTGAAAGGAGAATGACCATCTGCTACACCAAGTTGGTGGAAGAGAGTTCGTAAGGGCTTGTCCACTTAGCTGTGGGGGCTAAAGGAGAGACATTATAGTGATAGTGTAAAACCCAAAGTGGGTGATTATGGGGAGTTGACATAGGTCATGGTTTGACCGAACCATTATAAATATGGTGTGTTATTTCTAATTTTATTTTCTACAGTTTATTTTTTTACATTTTGTTTTATAGTATATGCTTGGTTGAAAATCTGTGATTGATATTATGTTGTATTGATTAGATTATCATTACTATTTTTATAACTTTTAATAAGTGTACTAGCTTCCGCATCAAGTGATAGTATCAATTAGCCTTAAAGATAGTTCATTGAGGTCTAACAACCCCCAAGAACTTTCACTTACAATACTTAATATTCATAAAATTAGCCCATAATGATTTATTAATCCTAAAATTCCACCAAAGCTTAATACAAAAACCTTTAACTATGATCATAGTAGATTTCCACCCTAATCCACCATCAGAGTGTGGACCACCAGAGAAACCCTAAGTACTCTAGTAAATCCTCTTAGTATTCTGAGAAGAGCCCCAAAAGAAAATATTAATGAATGTATCAATTATAGAGCACACCTCCACAGTTGGATTAATAGTTTGTAATAAATAGATATGCATATAAAACAAAACACTTTTAATAAGAATCAGCCTGCCACCCAAAAACAATAATTTAAAGTTCCAAGAATCAAGCTTACTTTTAATGTTGGAAAGAACTTTATAAAATAAGAATGACTTCTTGTGATCTTTATGAAGAGTAGTGCCAAGATAAAAAAAGAGAGAGTGATTGACTAGATAAGCCATTAATATTTTTTATGGCATTAATAGAACCTTACTTTATAAGTTTACCCCCATAAAAGTACATTTATTTTGATTAAAATGAAGACCATTTTTCATTCAATTTTTTTTAAAAAAAAGATGATTAATTTTAACATTATTAATTGCCCCATCACAAAAAATAATGTTATCATCCACAAAAGAAATATGAGATATATTCAAACCTCTACTAGTTTTATAAGAATGGTTTTTGTTGCAAATCTTAACCCAAGTCATGTGATTTTAATGATAACAAATATTATTGGATTCTTATTATGCTATCTCCTATTAAATGTTATTATTTCATATATGTTTTTCCTATACACTAACATTTTAGGTCCACCATTCACTTGTAAGTTTGATCAGCTCAAGATTGGGTAGACAAGGGTTAAGTATGTTGTGAAGAGTATATATTTTCATTTCTTATGTATTTGTATCTTTATTGAGTCAAATCTTATATTTGGGGGATAATAACCTTAGTAACCATGCATATATGTACCCATTAAATGGAGCGAGTTAGTGATAATATCAGAAGTTGGATTTTTTGAACTAATCGTACTATACAATCCATATCATGTTGTATGATCAACTAATCAAAAAATGATTAAAATAGCTCATTGTTATAATTAATATAAGATAAACTAATTATGATGTACGATGTATATTATACAAGACGATGAGTTGAAAATTAGGATCCCAACCTCCAATCAAAATTTAGGCAATATTTTGAAATTCAAATTTTTTATTTATCGTACTGGATGATAGGTATCATATTGTATGATATAATTAAATTTTGCCTAAATTAATCCTGTGATTAGGGAATGAATTTAAATTAATTTATCCAATTATATCATAAAATATGATTTGATCAATAATATTGTATGTCATGATTCCTTCATGGGATGATAATTAAATTATTACCAATCATACTTTATGATAATCCAAGTTATTTAAACTAATCGTATTGGACTATACTCTAAATAGTCCTGGATGATCAACTCAATTCCTTGAATTGATCATACAATACCTACCTCTTCATACAGTACTAACATGAGTACTTTGAACTAATTTTAAAGATAATCCATGATCGTATTTGATGATTAGTGTCACCAAAATTTAATTTAGGGCTTCTTGTGAGACCTTGTATTTAATCTCTTACATGGAATTATTTCAAGAGTCTTTTGCCGTCGAGTGTCCTTGAAAGGGAACTTTGAGAAGATATTCTATGATAGAATTGGGAAGAAGAGGGAGAGCTTTCGTGTGAGGGAGCAGTGTGAGGGGATCACACAGCTACTACAAGCAAGTGTCTTGCCTTGTTCCTCTAAGTATCTAACTAGATTTCTTAGGTGGCTCCAGAGAGAAGCTCTTCAGCTTAAGGATGTGGTTCTTATTGTGAATCTGTTTTCATTAATTATGATTTTTATGATAGAAACACTCTTATTCTCTATGACTTCCTGATCTACTGACATTTCATGTCCACAAGATCAGACTGCAATTTGGAACCAGCTAAAGATTGGGTAGACAATGTTTGAGTCAGTTTGTACCTTTTTCCTTTCTTGAGTCTATTATAATTGGTGTGGCTCCTGATGCTAAGTAACCTTGTACACACACACCTTGAAAGATTTTTTGACTGTTCCCTAGAGTTTATTATTTTTGGTAACATCATCCGGGATGATATTTAGATCGGCTGAAACGATCGGTTCAAAAATAGAAACCCTATTTAGGGCATCCTTATTAAGGCAGCGTTATAAAGAACATCGGCGTAGACGATTTTGTATCGGCCAGGATGATAGGTTCAAATCAGAAAGAATCTACCGCCAGATCAATTTAGAAATTACTTATTTTTTTACATCATCCAAGGGATTGGCCTGGCCTATCTTGGATCGGCCTGGTCGATCCAGCACAATTTTTCTTAAATAAATCTGGTAATTAAGAAAAACAATTAATGGTGATTTGCACGATCACATCAGTCGAGCCGATCGCAAGATCGATCGGGGTTTAGAACGATTTTCCTCATATTTGAACTAATCGTCTAGGATGATATTCTATCATCCTGGACGATATGACGGAAAATTGCCTAATCTTCCCTAACCGACCAGGTTGATTTAGCTTATTTTGTGCTGATCGGCCAGGAAGATATTCCTATCATCCTAGACGATAATGTTGGTTCTTGAAATTTTATTTAAAGGACCCAAAATTTCTCATGTAAGAAGACCTTTAGCTGTTATCTTGACCCGAGGGAGCCAAGAGGAGAGGGAGAGAGAGGGAGATAGAAGGAGGAACTTGTTAGGCAGATTTTGTGAGAGGGATTCACAAAGGTTGCTCCAAGCAAGTTCCAAGGCGTGTTCTCCAGTCTTCGTCCTTCGTTCTTCATGGTTCAAGGGAGGTAAGCTTCAGCTATTGGTCGAGATTCTATACCTGCTTCAAGAGGAAGCAAAAGGAGTCGAGGTTCTCTACCTGCTTCAGGAGGAAGCAAAAGGAGTCGAGGTTCTCTGCCTGCTTTAGAAGGAAGAAAAAGGAGTTGAGGTTCTCTTCCTGCTTAAGAGGAAGCAAAAGGAGTTGGGTTCTCTGCCTCGCCGGGGTTGGCGGAAAGGAGTTTTTGTGAGGGCTTCTCCGCCTTGCTGTGGGAGCAAAAGGAGAGTCACTTTTGTAGTGCAATACTAGGAGGGTGCCTCCGGGGAGTGGACGTAGGTCAAGTTGACCGAACCACTATAAATATGCTGTGATCTTTCTTTGTTTTGATTTCAGCATTTATTTTTCCGCACTGTGATTTCTGTGGTAATTTTGGTTTTAAGTTTTGTCTTTGATTATAAGAAAGATTTTTTAAAAATACCAATTCACCCCCCCCCCCTTGGTTAGCCTTGGGCCAGTTCTATAGGGCTTAACATCCCTAGGGA
>NW_021319062.1:173840-183354 GCF_001605985.2 Dendrobium catenatum
GACCCGAACCCGGATTTTTCCGGGTCGGGTTCGGGTCGTGTTTCGTGTCGTGTCAAAAATTGACACCCCTAAAGCAAGTAGTAGCGCTGGCTGCCATATCCAATCGAGGCCGCAACTTGGGTAGCTAGCTCCAACTGGGCGGGGGGCCGCCAACGGGTCTCTCAGGCACACAGGCGGGCTACATGGGCAGCGGGCCAGAGCGGGCGTGCAACATTGCGGACAACTAGATCCAACCCAATGGGCAGCAGTGTGGCAGCTAGATTCAGGGAATCGGGGGCAGCCAACGGGGTTTTTTTATTTTATTTATTTTTATTATTTTGGTGGCATTTTTCTGGAGGATTTTTTCAGTCGGAAAATTTTTTCGGTTGCTTTTTTATGCCACAAAAATTTCAAGCAGTCGTTTTGCCAAAAAAAAAAAAAAAACTTTACGTAGGAAATCTGCCAGAAGACTTTCAAATCCACCAAAAAATGAAGTATTTTTCATCGAAAAATTCACCGGTATTACTTGTTTTTCCTATAGTGCTAGTAGATTAGGCTTAGGGGAACCCCTTAGTGATAATAGGTAGAGAGAGAGAAAGAGGAATAAGATTTTATAACTTTTATTATCACAATCAAGTAGACAGGAACAAATTGAGCTAAAAAGGGTCCTCAACTCTCTAAAAAGTCAAAATTCAAATCATTAACCACTCCTCACCACCACGTACTTATAGGTCTAGAAAGGCTACATGCAGATGCCAAGTACTACACAGTAGTTCAGTACAAGTGCCTTTTGATTGGCCCATGGGAAGGCAAAATTAATGTCTCAACATGTAGCTTGTCACCAGGTAAGTTCAAGAGAGGGAGAACAAGCAGAAGGTAAGTCTTAGGACGAGTTGTAGCTGAATGGATGCAAGATTGCTAAGGTTGTTGCCTTACATAGTTTGATGAGTTCGAAGGGCCCCCTAGGGTAAGAGCTTGACTGAGACGAGTGATGATTTGCTTTTCCGGTCGAAGGATCTTCTTGTCACCCAGCATAGGGCGAATTCTTCAAATGGATGTGTGTGAGTGCTGCCTTCTCCTTGGATGGGTTCGTTTGGGCTCTTAAGGGTGAGTTTGCGAAGGCATCTATATAGAAGAAGGGGCTCGCTTGCTACGATTGGGGTGCAACGTGTGAAAACACCTATGAGGGTTCCTAGATTCACTCAGTCCTTTGACATTTTAGTTGTTACAAGGGAGAGTGAATGATATTAACAATGACTATTTAATAAAAATAGAGAAATAAACATGAATTTATAGCCCCGCTTTATTGCCACATGGTGCTTTCCTATAAATAGCAATGTTCACCCCTTGGCGGACTAAATGTCCATTGGAACAATTGCAGTTTTTTATAAAGGTAAGCAATGTAGTTGTGGAGAAAGCATCTTATTTGAAAGTTATCATACAAAACAACTTCTAAACATATAAATTTATTGAAAGCAATGAAAAAATAATGGTCAAATAAAAATTATACTTGTGTTTTAAAAAGCAAAGCAATAAGAAAGTTGTCCCAAACGAAACTTAAAGTTTCTATGCTCACAGCTATGAGAGAATTGTTGGCTGCAAATATTATGACTCAAATGGAAATGCCATAGATAAAATATTCACTTAAATTAACCTAGACCCCAACTGAAGAACTAGAGCACATCCAAGAGCCAATCAAAGAACCAGTCAACCACGATCACCAAAACAATCAGCAAAGCAAAACCTGCAAAACAGAAAAACCCTATCTAATAGTAAAATAGGAAAACAATGCTAACCCAACACAGCAAGCTTCCAAAAGATTAATAAAAAATTAATCGATTTAAAAAAAGCCTTACAAAGAAGGAAGCGAAGAAAAACCATAACCAAAAGCCAAATACCTCAAGAAAACATGAAAATATTTCGAAGAAGAAATCTTAGAAAAAATAGCCTAATTAATAAGCCTAATCAACCCATCCAAATCTTTAAACTTACCCAAAAATATTCCATCATTTCTTTCTCTCCACAAATAATATAAAGAACAACTAATGATTAAGAAGAAAAAATTCTTCACATTAAGAGAAACATTATAACCTGAAATACAATCATAAACTTGAACTAAATCAGGCCTAAGTAAAAACTATTTTAAACTAGGAATATAAAATAAACAAAAGAAAAAGAGACATCACATTCAAAGAACAAGTGAGAATGAGATTCTAAATAGGAACATAAAACACAATTTAAAGGAATATTAATGTTTCTTTTGAAAAGGATATCTATTGTCTTAAGACCATTTAAAACAACCATCCAACTATATCAAGAATATCTCAAAACTTAATGCTTATGCCAAATATAATGAAACCAATCAACCTTATTATGACCAGAATAAAAATCTAACTGAAGATTAATCAACAAATCTCACTTAATACAAGAAGCAGAGAAAGTATAAAAGAAATATTAAAAAAATTAATAGAAGAAAAATACTGAAAAAAAATTAGGTAAAAACCAAGCATTACCTTAATTGGCATCTTCAACCAAAATTTTATGCCAGTAAGAGTTAATATTAGAAATAATCTCAAAAAGAGATCTTCCATTAATCTAGGGATCCCAATAAAAACAAAGCAAACTATCAGCTGAGATAATGAAATTAATCTTATCATTCATATTCATAGAAAGCTTACAGAGATTCTTCCAAAATAAAGAAGCTTCAGTAGAAAAAAGGTTTCCATAAAAAATAATACTTAGCTTTCAACCAAAGAGCCAATAAACCTTGACTATTTAAAAACCTCCAAATTATAGAATAATTGAAGGCATATTGAAGAGCATCAGGGTTAAGGATCTTGAGACCTCCAAAACATTTTTGCTTACAAATCATATCCTAAGCAATAACATGTAATTTCTTAGAATTTAAGAAATTACAAACTTTCTTAATGACTTTAAAGCAAAATTTAGGAATAATTATACCTCTATTTCACTAAGCAATGTAATTAGAAATGGAGAATTTAAGAAATTGCATTCTTCCAGCAAAAGAAAGAAGTTTAGCCTTCCAACCTAAGAACAAATCTGTAATCTTATTAAATAATCGTTGAAAGTCAAGGCCATAAAGCTTTTTGATAGAAATATGAATCCCCAAATATTTCAAATAGGTCTGAGAAGCCGAGAAGCCGAGATATTTTAAGTTTAACAAATCTCTTATTGATGAAGAGAAGTATTAGAGAATAAATCAAGACTTTTATAATGATTAACATAAAGACCAGTACAGTTACAGAAAAACTCTAACATATCTTTTAACTTCTTAGCATTATCAACAATAGCTTTGCCAAAAATAAGAACATCATCCACGTAGAGAAGATGAGAAATCTAGATATCCCCCACTTTAAAGTCTTCAACATAAGATCCAAAAAAGTAACTATCTAAAAGATTAGACAAGGCATCCATAATAATACAAAATAACTAAGGTGATAATTGGCATCCTTGACGAAAACCAGAAGCAAAATTAAAGAAGCCTTCCATAGAACCATTCAGGATAATAGAGAAGAAAGTATCCTCAATACAACCTTTAATCTAACTTATAAGCTTATTTAGAAAACCTTTTTACACAATCCTGTTTAAAAGAAATTCTCTATAGATTGTATCAAAAGCTTTTTTAATATCTAATTTAGCAGCGAAATATTTGATTTTATTAAAATTAAAGTCTCTCAAAATTTCATAAGCTAAAAGAATATTATCAGTATAATTCTCTTCTTAAAAAACCCAGACTGACTAGGATGAGTAATAAAAGGCATAACATGCTGCATTTGATTAGCCAAATTTTTAGCCACAGACTTATAAAATTCATTACAAAGAGCGATAGGCCTAAAATCTAAAATTTGAGAAGCATGAGAGTACTTAGGTATAAGAACAAAAGCTGTAGACTTAGCAGTTCTAGCCATTTTCTCAGATGAAAAATAATACAAAATAGTTTTATAAAAGAGGGACCAACTATATCCCAAGTCATCTTAAAAAATTTAAAAGTATAACCATCTGGCCTAGGAGCAGGAAACGAAGGAGCTGAGAAAATAACTTTCTCAATTTCATCCAGCGTAATAGGATAAATAAGAAACTAACAGCACTAGTAGGAATAGAACACCCCACTAGAATATCACAATTATTAGCTAAAGGGGCTTTAGAGGAATTACATAACTTCTTGAAATGTATAACAAAGGCTTCAAAAATACCCTTAAAATTAGAAATTAAACTAGAAATAGTCGTAATAGAATTAAAATTCTATCTGCTATAAATTTTAGAATAGAGAAAACTCAAATCATCTTCTCCTTTAGAGAACTATTTTGCCTTAGATCTTTGAATAAGCCAAGAAAACTACAAAGATTGATAATGACACAAAAGATTATTCGCCAGCTTTAACTCAATATTTAACTTACAAAATTGAATATCTTACAAAATCCTCTTATGGTCCACCTTTAATTCTTTAACTTTATTCAAAACAAAATTTGAAGAAACACAAGTTTGCTTTTTATTAGAACGTTTAAGCTTAACCAAATATCTATAAAGGTCAAACATATGACTTCCAACAATAGGAAGAGAAATAGCATCAATAAGACCAAAAAGCCAGATTCTTACACCGATAATTCTTAAAAATAAAGTGATGCTTCAGAGAGTCTAATTTATTATTTAAAAGAATCAAAAAACTATGATCAAAACATTTAGGATTATCAACAATATAATAAGAGCTCGAAAAAAACATCCAACCAAAAATTATTAATTAAAGTATGATCCAGCTTAATATAAATAGGAAATTCACTTCTTTGATTAAACTAGTTATAATAATAATCGACTGAAGAAAGATCGTAAACCCTAATATTAAAAATGAGATTATTGAAATCCCATAATTTATTATTGGGAAGAAAATTACCTCCATCTTTCTTATTATAAAACCTCCAACAATTAAAATCACCTAGCTGCACCTAAGGAGAGGAAATAGAAGTATACAAATTAATAATGTATTTCAACAAATTATGCCTCTCAAGTGAATTATTAGAGGCATAGATCACCGTTAAGTAAAAAAGAATAAGCAGAGCCCATAAAAAGACACCCATGAATCAATTGAACAGAGGCATACAAAAGATAAAAAGAAACTCGAGCAGCATTCTATTTGATCCAAATTCTACTAGGATTAGCACAATTAAAATTATTGCAACTAATCTCATTCTCCAAAATCATAGGCTTAGCAGAAAACCAACGATGATTAATAAGGGACAAATTAACTTTTTATTCAAGAATACAAAACATGTCAATATTATAGGCACGAGTAATGACTTTACAAGAATTAACCTTGTCAAGGCCATTTTAAAACCATGGACATTCCAAGAAACAATATTGAGAAAAAACATAAATAAAAAACTCAAATCAATAAAAAGCCTTCCCGCAGATTTGTTTCAAGCGAACTTACTCAAAGAAATAGAATATTTTATAGAGACCAGATTACTAGGAACCATATCTTGATTATTATTAATCGAGTGCAAAGACAAATCAACAGCCTTTCCTGAAGCCTCATTTTCAGCAACATCCAAAGGAAAATCAATAACTAAATCTTCTTCATATTGTAAAACTAGAAACTTATTATTATTTGTAAGCTCTAATTCATTTTGAAGAATTATAGCAATAGCAACTGGAGAATTTGAAGATGGTCCTCAGCCATATTACCAGATTTAGGAGAATTTAGATTAAGAATATTAATAAATCCTTTAGCAGCAAGATCCATTTCTGGAGGAGCTATCACAATCTCCTCATTAACATTAGGCTTCTCAAGAAAAGAAGAATTTGAATATCCAAGTAAATTATAAGGGGTACGCTTAGCCACTCAGCTCTTACTTCTATGTCTCCCATTATTAACATTAGGATTCTTTAAAGAAATTTTCCAAGAAACCCTACTTCTGCTACCTCTAAAACAATCTTCCTCATTGAAACCAACCTTCTTATTAATTTTCTCATACTCTTCATTAGGCTTAGGCAAAGAAGGGTAGAGAGAGGAGGGATGCACAATAGAACCTCAGCCCTCACAATGAGGAGGCTTCCAATCATATAAAACTTTTAAACTAATGATAGATCAAACAATAGATACATTAACCTCATCAGGAAGAGGAGACTCTTTATTAATCAAAACACAAACCCTTGCAAAAATAAGTCTCAATTATTCCGCAGTCAGAGCATCTACTGCAATATGTTCCCCAATAAAGCTAGCAATCTTAGAAATTCCTTCAGATGTCCAACACACCAGAGGAAGATCAACAATTTTAATTCAAAGAGGAATAGAAGAAAATTCCTCTCTTAGGACTAAAAAGGGGAGACCATTTTTGCACTATAAAAATCTACCAAAAAAAGCCAGGGACCTCCAGTCTAAACAAGATCATAATCATCTTGACAGGTAAATGCCATCAAGAAGAAGCCATCATTTAATGACAAAAGAATAAAAGAACTTTTAAGCTTCCATGCTTTCTGCTTGACTAAATAAAGGGCCACAAAATAAGGTCGTTTTCCTGATGAATATCCAATAAGAGAAAATCCCCAATTCTGGGAAACCTTTTGAACTTCCTCATCAGAAAAGATAGCAATATTATCCTTCTAAGGCAAGAAGGAAACCAATATATTTGTTTCAGAAGATTGGTGAGAAGAAACACGCCCAATCTAAATATTTGAAACATCCAACTTATTGATGGGTGAGATACTCGTTTTATCAGAAGAAATTGATGGATGAAAAAATATCCAAATGATCCATCCAAAAATAAACAAAAGAAAGAGCACGAGAAAAATAAAAACCTCAAAAAAGGAGGAAACAAAAACGATAAGAGCATAAAAATGGTTAAAAGAAACCCTAAAATATAAAAATCTCCAAGAAGGAGGGGAAAATGAAAAGAAAAATAGAACGAACTAAAGAAACAAGGGTTTACAAAAATAAAACCGTAAAAACCCCCAAACCATGGAAACAAAGGAAGCAGATCCACCAAATAAAGGAAGAAGAAAGAGATACCACAGCTTACCTTAGAGATTCTGTAGAAGAATCACCAACATCCTCCCACGAAGCATGAATCCATCCAAAGCTCCTGCCGAAAACTAACTTTCTTCCCTTTCTTACTCGTTATTAAATCAGTCCCCCAACTCTTCTTAGCTTTGAAGCTACCCTTAGGGGGTGTTTGGTATCGGTTTTATTTCGGTTTTTAAGTAGGATTTACGGTAAATCCAGCCAAACGCAAAAAACGTCACAATAAATCCGGTAAATCCGTAAATCCCGGATTTGCGGATTTACGGCGTAAATCCGCTAAATCCCGGTAAATCCTAATCCAGGTAGAAGTCAGATTTACGGGATTTGGCCAAGGAACCGCGCGAAAGGGAGAAAGTTACAGCGAGCGAGCTACCATCGGATTTAACGCATTTTACATTGCGAAAGTTCTTGGCGCGGCGCCCGTGTCGCCATCTACTGCTCGACCACTATTTGTACATGGAGGAAGGCGCAGCTTCATCTTCATCCTGTGCCCTAACCGCTCCCGAAGCCATACAAAGTATTATACTACTTTGATTGATAAATATAACACAATGAGAATATATGCTCTTGTAATAAAAAATTAGGTTTCGTCGATATGAAAGTAGCAAGTGTGAGCGACAACGAGTCATCAAACGCTATCTACCTACGTAAGACTGGTAAAAGTTCTTAAAGGAAACCTTAAAAAAAAATTAGTTGTTTGCACAACTTTTAATTTTCTTAGAAATAATATCCTCGTTAATGTATGACAGAAATGCAGAAATTTTTAAAAGGCAAAGGAGTTGGACGTGCAAGCGGTAGTAAGCAACGTTCTGATGGTGACGACATCTCAATTTATTCCGGCTTGCCCAAAAGTACAACTCGAAATCCAAAGTGGCCAGAAGATCATAATGCTATACTAGGCGAGTTGCTATTGGAACAACATGTTAATGGCAATTTTTGTAATGGGAATATGCGAAAGGAACAATGGACTAGCTTAGTGGTTGTGTTAAACAGGCGTCTAAGAACAAACTACACTGACTCGTCCGTAATGATAAGATTTAAAAATATGAAGGTGAACAACTTGGTATCGACAAGAATAATCTTAAGGTGAACAAAAAATATGAATGCAGGTGAACAACTTGGTATATTCTTGCGAGGAGTAGCACATGCCCATAGTTACCGCCAATTGTGTGAATTTTTCCAGCATTCTTTGGAGACAGTTAGCAGATACTTCAATATTGTTCTACGTGCTATTGTCTCATTTGCTGATGAGTTCATTAATTTACCCCAAGGAGATCCAGAATGTCATCCTTTCTTACGTTCAAATACAACGTTTCATCCTTACTTCAAGAATGCTTTGGGTGCTATTGATGGCACGCATATTCCAGCAATAGTTAGTAGCAACATACAAAATCGTTATCGTAACCGTAAGGGATTCACCTCGCAGAATGTAATGGCTGCAGTGTCATTTGATCGACAGTTTTTATATGTAGCATCTGGGTGGGAAGGGTCAGCTGCAGATATGCGTGTGCTAAGATGGGCTGTAGAGCACGGTCAATTTGGAGTGCCACACAATCATTATTACTTGGTTGATTCAGGCTATGCAAACACTGATAAGTTAATTGCTCCTTTTCGAGGTTATCGATATCATCTAGCTGATTATCGAGGAAGACCTAATCGAAGATATACAAATCAGCAAGAATTATTTAATCACCGACATGCCCAACTGAGAAATGTGGTAGAGAGAACATTTGGGATTTGGAAGGAACGTTTTCAGGTGTTGTCTCATATGAAAAAGTTTCCTGTTACCGTTCAAGCTGATCTGGTTATTGCGTGTGCAGTTCTGCACAACTTTATAGGACGCTATCACGGACATGACATGTATTTCAATATGTCACAGACAGAAATGACACAAGATGGTGAACATGGGAATGTTGAAATGTTGGATGAAGATCCAAACTTGCACACTACAATAGGAGAAAGAATTCAAGGAGAAGCGATAAGACATGTCATTGCAAATGATATGTGGAATGCCCGGGTAAGGATAGTTGTATGCATTTAAACTAATTTATCTTCCATTACAATATTTATTAATTTTTTCATTTTTCTTTTTCAGATAAGTAGTCAAAGAAATCGATCATCGTGAGGAAGAATCTCTCAAATGCAACAAATATCAACATCACCATTATGTTGTTGTTCGTTATCTTGTAGTTGTTAAACGATGTCCACAAAAAATTTCTTGTTCTCGTGCACTCTTTATGCTTTTAGTTATTTTCGTTGAATGTTGAATTATGTTATGTTTGATTAATTATTTGTCATATTACTCCTCCTAGTTTAAATCTCCAACCGTTTTAAATCCTGTAATTTGTTGCCAAACATCTTTTTGGATTTAACAGGATTTAAATTTTTTCATACCAAACACAATTCAGGATTTATGAGCCTAGGATTTACTAAATCCGGATTTACTGGATTTAGTAAATCCTACTAAAAATAAATCCAATCTTATACCAAACACCCCCT
>NW_021319062.1:185056-214173 GCF_001605985.2 Dendrobium catenatum
AGTGTGCAACTGACAGACTCTGAATCGGAGGTCATTTGACCAGGTTTCAAAATGTTCAAAATTTCAACGAAAAAGGCCTTTAGGATAAAACCTTTGGGCCTTAGATTTGGCTTGATTGACCTAAGATCTAGGTAGATCCTAAGGTCTGAATAGATCTTAAAGTTAGGAATATATAAGGATCCTAGAGCCTAAGAAATTCCTAGAACTTTGAGTCTAGAAGAAGTTTAGGATCTATAGTAGCTCCTAAGGTCTGAGCTCTAGAAGAATCCTAGCATAGATCCTAAGGTCAAGATTCTAGGAGGATCCTAGAGTTTAAATTAATTTGGAAATTAAATTGATTTAGAATCAAGAGTAGTCCAAGTGACCTCATACAAAAATGAGGTCAACACCTATACTACCAAGTGTTATTGAGCCTAAAGCAGTTGAGGATTAGTTGATGAGAATAGAGAAGATTCTAGATGGGATGCATTATCCTCCCAAGAGGAGGATTGTATTAGCTGCATTTTTTGTTAGATGGAGAGGCAGAGCACTGGTGGTTATGCAAGCATAAAGAGAAGTTTCAAAGTCATACAAATACCCTGATTACTTGATAGGAGTTTACAGAGACATTCATGTCATGATTTATACCACTGTCTGCTAGGAGATAACTATAGAGGTTTTTTATGAGATTGATTTATGAAAGTATGCTAGTCATGCGGTATGAGGTAGAGTTTATATCTCTCTCCAATTATTCTTTGTAGTTGAAGTGTTTCAAATTTCTAGAGGGACTCTGAGATGCTTTAAGGAAGACACTATTGACACATGCTATTATAGATTTTGCTCAGTTGGTCGAGAGGGTGAAAAGGATAGAGACTAATCTAGTAGTAGTGAATAAGTGATGGACTATAAGTAGGATTAGGTGGTGAGATATGTGGAAGTAATTATTTTGGGAAGAAGACTAGGTTAGAACTTGTTGAGTTTAGAACGAGGGGAAAACCAGTAGTAGTCCTTCTGGATTATATAGAAGAAGTATTGCCAGTTCTGGGGGTTCAATCTATAGTTTCTCTCCATTATGTTAGTAGTGTGGCATGAGGCAAAATGGACAGTGTTATAAAGCATTGGGCTAATGTTTTTTTATGTGGACAGTACGATTACAGGATTATTGAGTATCTACAAGGTGGATTTGACAAACGTTCTAATTCGAAAGCTGATAATTTTGGGTGGCTGACAGTAGGAAGATCGAGGATAATACCACCACGACGGTATTCTAAGACTTCTAGTAGCTGGGATGTTAGTTCGGTATCATTATGTCATCCCGCTTGGGGTTTGTGAGGTGCAGATAATTCTATTGCTTTTACCCTAATACAACCACGAGCTTAGAGTTTAATACAACAAGAAGCCAGTGAATCTCTAGATCATGTTTTGACAAGTATGGCTTATATTTTTACATCTTTTTGCCATATTTTATTCAAATCTGTTGTTATCCATTCTTTCATTTTAAAGTAATATTTTGATTCTCTCGATTTACCTTCCATATTATTACCTATTTCTTTATATGTGTTTTTTCCTACATGAGATTGAATGGTAGCTAGTAGGGTTTGCTATTGTGATTTGGAGTTGTTTAATAGAATTTAGAGATATGGTTTAATTCTATTACCTATTTTTATATTCAATGTTAATTGGGGTATGGATTGGATGAGTCAGTGTGGGGCTTAGATCTATTATCTAAAAAAAAGTGACTTTACATCAGAATGGTGAGAGCTTTGTATTCAACAAATCAGGGGAATTCATTTTTTATTTTATTTCTGTTCTAGAATTGAATAGGCTTTCAAGGAAAGGTAGCATAGTATTTTTAGCATCTATTAGAGATGTGAAACTCTCTTCTGCATTTGTGAGTAATGTCTCCATAGTTAATGAGTTTTTAAATATCTTTCCTAAGGAGTTAGAAGCTTTCTTGTCAGACAAAGAGGTACAGTTTTGTATAAGAGTTTGTTTAGGTACTACTCTGATCTCTAAGGCCCTGTATCGAATGTTACCTAAGGAATTTCAAGAGTTGAAGATACAGCTTCATGAGTTGGTGGATCAAGGCTTTGTTCATCCCAATGTGTCTCCGTGGAGAGCACCTGCATTATTTATCAAGAAGAAGGATGGTGCTTTACAAATTTGCATCGACTATAGAGATTTGAATAAGGTAACAATAAAAAATAAGTATCCTTTGTTTAGGTTTGACAGCTTGCTTGATCAATTAGCTAGATGTTCAGTATTTTTTAAGATCAATCTGCAATCTGGTTATCATCAGTTGAAAGTGAGAATAGAAGATGTTGCGAAGATTGCATTTAACATATATATATATATATATATTATGATTTTTTAGTCATGCCATTTAGAGTGACTAATGCCTCAGTAGTCATCATGGATTTAATGAACTAGATTTTTAGGAAGTATCTAGATTAGTTTGTTATATTTTTTATAAACAATATTCTATTTTATTCAAGATTTGAGGAAGAGCATGCAACACAGTTCAAAACTACTCAAAAGATTCTGAGACAACATTAGTTGTATGCTAAATTCTTAAAGTGTGACTTTTGGTTGAGTAATATTTCATTCTAGGGATAAGCTGTGAGTAGTATAGATATTTTAGAAGATCCTTAGAAGAATTATGTTGTTTCTAAATGGCCAAGGCTTATTACAAATTTTGAGCTTCATAGTTTCTTAGGATTGGCTAGTTATTATCAAAAGTTTCTTCAAGAGTTTTCTCAGATTTATTTGCCTTTGATGAGGCTTACTCATAAGTTAGTAACCTTTATTTTGGGCTTTGAAGTATGAGGAGAGTTTTAAGCTGCTAAAGGATCATTAGCTTCTACTCTGATTATGATAATGATGGTTTTTTGGTATTCAATGATGCAGCATTGAGAGGTTTGGGATGCGTACTGTAGCAGCACAGTAGAGTTATTATACATTTATCTCAGAAATTGAAATCATATGAGAAGAAATACCATACACATGATTTAGAGTTTGCTTCTATTGTATTTTGAAGCATTACTTATACAGAGTTAAATGTGATATATTTATTGACCATCAAAGCTTGAAGTATATTTTTACTCTGAAGGATCTGAATATGAGGCAGAGAAGGTGATTAGAGTTGATTAAGAATTATGAGTTGTCTATTCAATATTGGCTTGATAATTGTTTGACTAAAAAAAGTTTGGTTTTGAAAAATATTAATTTTTTTGGGAAAGATTAATTTTTGGAATATTGAAATTAAACACGTCATTATGAATGATATATCACCTCGGAAGGTGAACATATCATTTCCTCATGTGTTCAAATTACAAAAACTTTGAATTCATCCTAATCATCGTAGTCGAACTCACGAAAGAATCACATATGACCCCGAAGGGTCAACATTAAATTCCATCAAGTGTTTAACTATGATGATCCAGATATGAAATCATTAATTTAATAACCAAAGTAATGATAATAAAATAATATATATCCCTGAGGAATCTTCCCGAGGAAAGATGATATTGCTTATTATCGATTATTTGAATACAACGATAACGATCGCCATTTTTTTAATTTCTCAAAAAGAATTAATTGAGGGTTTTGAAAGTTTGATTTTGAAAATTAGATATGGGTTTCTAAATCTCCTACGAATGAAAGACCTTGTAGTTAATTACATCATAGGAAATTGGAGTTTCCTACGAATACTTTCGATTAAAATAGCGGTATGAATTTTATTTAAGATTTCAAAGCTGAATGTCAAAGGAGGTAAAGACTAGAATTTTCAATCAGGATTAGATCAAAATTGAAGACTTATTTTAGAAGTTGAAGGAGGAAGGGTATGAGGCACCTGGGATTCTAAAACAATTCAAAAGTTCCCCAGACTATCTTAAGTGGTGGGCTTGAATTTGATTGAAAGAGATATTTAGTTTAAATGATTAATTTTATTATAAGGTTGGGATTCAATTCTCGAAGGTTGAGGGCTTATAACCTGAGCCTGCCTCAGAACCTAAGTTAAAATTGGGTACTTAAAATCAATGACCCAAACCTAGCTAATGCAATACAAATCTAAACTTACCCCAGCCTGGATTGGGGAGCCAGCTAAACCACCTAGGTGATTTAAAATCATGTATCCGGTCAATTAATGTAAAGTGGTAAGGACATTATATAAGAAAAGTTTTTGATAATATGGCCAACATGTAGAGCAGATCCTAATTGGCCCTTTGACTGATGTTGGGTATTTGATGTCTAAATAAATATAATTAAAGTTTAGACTCTTTTAAATTTGTATCTAATGCAATGCATTCTAATTAACTCGATTAAATACTCAAAACTTGAAATGAAGCAGTTTTAAAAAGGTTTAAAAATAGGTTTTATCCTAAAGATGCATGGATCCCCTTGACAGAACTATATCCTGATAGGCCAGGTGGTCTGCCAAAACCCACAGGCAGGGATGTGCCTAACAAAAGGAGAGAAAATATAGAAATTATGAAATGAGAACTTTTAGCAGTCTCAGGCTTACATCTTTAAATGTTAGAGTTACTATGTGAAATTAAGAAGTTTTAATTTTGTTTAAGTATAAGAGTTTTCAACATATCCTTATGAGCCTATAATTAAATTCCAGGCTAAAATAAATATGTCATGCAAGTAAAAAGACTAGAAAAATAGGTAATTCTACTGCACAATCAATTAAATTAAATGCTCAAATTGAATGTCCATGTGATAAGTGCCACATAATATTACATTCTAGAATTACAGAAAAGTAAAGTGGTCGGGTGCCACTAATAACAAGCCCGGATTTATAATCCTAAGACTCAAGTGACTTTGAGAATGGGTCTTCTCGTTATCTACTTCTTTGTCCTTCTATAACTTTTTGATTCATCGGTTCCAGATATCCAAATGAAAATTAACTCCCCCTTGGAAGGGGTGTTATCTTTTCTCTTTAGATATTTTAAAATAGTCATAATTTGAATCTCTAAATGGAGAGGGACTCTCCCCTAAGGGATGTCCCTTCCTCTTTAGATTTCAAATTAGATATCTAATCACATTCTCAAAGCACTTTACATATTACAATTTAGATTATATCAAATTATATTTAAAAAATAAAATTATAGACTCAATCTTGTAGGGTTATCCTAATAATCAGCAGTTATATATAATCCCAAGCAGTTAATATTTAAAAATTAAAATGTATAATTATAGTCACACTTAGTCATGCTCTTTTAACTTAAAGGAGGTCTTAAGCATATCAAGCACTTGTGCAAAGCATAATAATATATTATTTTTTAATTCGACTTTTACTTTAATTGACCTGTATGAGCATGACCACCTGTATAAGATTAAATTAGCATAAAGTGTTCCTAACCTAAGCATAGATCTAACGCACAATCCAATCACATCATAGATTGTAGAAAAGTAAGTAAACAAACACATCAATTCTAAGATAGCAAACAGCATGTAGTGAATACCACAAAAAATATGGCACACAACTGTAAAAAAGTAAATACCAACCTAGCCTGAAACTAGAGTTGGTTATCTTAGAAAACCATTTAAAGTATGTGTAAAAGGATGTATGATTTGGATATGTCCTATATAGGATATTTGATTGAAGTTGCTTAAGGTTTGATTGTTTGAGAGGCTTAAGGGAAGGTATTGGTTAAAGTTTAAGTCTTAATGATTTGAAATTGATTTTAAGATTGATTTTAATTATTTTTTGGATACCACCTTTGTTTCAAATTTAGGCCGTGAAGTTTATTTCACCTTCTTTGGGGCTAATTTAATAGCATCGTAGGACTAGGTTAATAGCCAATATAGTTAAGTGATTTGATTTGATTAATATTTGAAGGTTAATGAATTTTAATTAAAGTTGATTGATTACTAGTTTTAAGATTAATTAAAGATTTCTAAACTTTTAAAGTAATTTTTGAGTTTTTAGAATTTTTTTGATTATTTTAATCATTTAATTAAGGGGTTAGAAGTTGACTTTTTAATTAAAGTTGAATTATATAAATTTAATATTTTTATAAAATACTAGACCTTAAGATGAGTTCTTATACACTAAGTTTGTTAGATTTAGACTTTTCTATAATGATTTATGATTTTTCAAAGTTTGAGTAATTATTAGAATTTTTAAAATTGTTTAATTAAGGGTGCTTTAATGTTTTGAGTCCAAATGAACTCTCAACTCATTAAAATCAACTCCAAAGGTCAAGAATGACCTAAGGAGAGATTTTCAAGTATTTGGGAAATTTTAATTATTTTTAAATAATTAAATTAATTATTTATTCAATTTCAATTAAAATTAAATTATGTTCAAGACTAGTGTCAAATAAAAGGTGTTTTATTTTTATTAAATTAAGGTTTGAATTCAAGTTAGTTTAAGATATATATTTATTTTTTAGATTTAAATTTAATTTATTAAATTTTTTTAGAGTAAATATTAAATAAATATTTAAAATTAAGTGTTTTAAAATTATTTAGAATATATTTAAAATTTTAAAATAATATTAAATTTAAATTGAAGGATTTATTTTTCAGGATATTTTAATATAACATTTTTATTTTTGTTTATTTAATTTTTAATAATTTATTAGAAACCTCTAGATTTAAAAATAGTTAAAAAAATAATTTTAAATTATTTTAAAAAAGGTTCATAGTGGGATTAGATGCGTGGCGTCTTCTGGTTCGTCCAATAAAAAATGTGGCCAATTATTAATAGTGGCAACATTAAATGCTATTGATTGTGCCACCGCTAATCATTGGCATTTAATGATTCGCTGACGTGCCTACTACTTAACCACATTAGCGTGAGATTTTGACCATTGGATCCTCCGTGTTTTTGAATCAGCGATACAAATCTAGCCATATAGTGATCTAATCCGACAAAAGCTTGCATATGATCGGATTATCACATGGAAAGGCTCAATCGGGATCGTTGATCGTAAGATCAATGGACTAGATTTCACGTAGTTAAGCAGACTACGTTAACCGAAGCCCTAAACTAAAAAGAGTCTCGTTGTTTGAAAATGATCAACTATTTCGCTTGAAATTTTAAACTTAAATAGCATGCATAATCATAAATTATGGAGAGCAATTTAAACTATTTGAAACACACTTTTTAAAAAGTTATTTAAATCTAGGTGTCCTAAATTAGGATTTAGGATTTTATCCAAGTTAATGGATGGTTTGAACCATATGAGCTATCTCTGAATTTGTAGTATGTCCATGATTAAATTTGTAGAAGATTCCATGTTCTAAAAAGCTCTGGATCAGTTTGGATATTTGAGCTAGACTTGATTTCGCTTCGGTTGGCCAGAAAGCTCACCGCCGGCGAGCTTTTGGTGATGGGATTTGATTGATAACTTGAGAGGGAGGACTGGAGAGCTCGAATGAGCTGAGATATAAGCTTGAGGAGGCTGGAATGGAGAGAGAGTGGAGAGATTTGAATGAGGGTTCACTTCCAGAATTTACCCTATTCAAGTCTCTCCAGCTTGAATGGACGGCTAGGATAAGATGGGGGGAGCTCTTGGATGATTTCCAAGTGTCCATTGAGTTGTTGGGAGTAAGAGAATCAAAAGATAAGGGGTACATCCCATGTATAAAGGGATTTGGCCCCCACTTGGGCATGTGGATCGATAAGAACTGTTTGATCTAGATCTAAGGGCTTTAAATAGCTCTATGAATGTTCTAGAGGGAGTCTTAACAGCTGGAGTTATTTGGATTAGGGTTGATTAGGTTTAAGAGGGGGTTTGATTAAGTTTGACCCCTCTAAACCTTTGATTTGACAATTTGACCAGTCCAAAGCCACTTAGACTGCTGAGGTGGCATGGGAGGAGCTTAAGGAGCTGGATTGATGACTTAAAAGGAATTTAATGTTTGAGGATTAGAATTTGGAAGAGTTAGATAGGGTTTTAAAAGGGTTTAACCATGTGTTGACTGTTCAAATGATAATGTTGACTGCTAAGGTGGCAACCAAGTAACCTTAAGGATTGGTTTGGAAGAGGTTGGATAGAGTCCGAGGCTTAAGGGTTGGAATTTAAATGAAAGTGCATAGGCTTAAATAGATTTGGCCAAGTCAAAAAGAGTTGGTCAAATACATGTAATTTAACTTCAGGTGGGTTTATAAATATTTGGAGCATTAAAAGGAATGGATTTGAGAGGTTGAAGATATTAATTTGGTGATATGATTTGATTTGACCTAAATAGGTCAAATTGAGCTACACTTGAGTTCAGTTGGTGAAAGGTCCAAGGTCCAATTATATCCAAATCACTAAGTGAAGTGATCACAAGAGTTTGAGAAAGTTTTAATTGTAATTAAGGCTTGATTGAAAGTAGAAAATTTTAAGGGTTTGAACTGGGTTTTGGGTTTGATTGCTTGAACTTGAATTACCCTCATCACTCAGAATCATATGGGTGATTATGAATGATTGGATAGGATTGAAGTTGGATCATAGGCAGGATCACGGTTTAAACTGGAGTTTATATTTTGAACTGGACTGAAGTTTAGATTTTGATTAAGGTTTGAATTGAATTGAGATCTGGATTAGCTTGAGGCCAGGATTGATTTGAAGTCTGGATTGATCTAAGATCAAAATTGATCCTAAGGTCTGGATTGATTTATGGCTTTGATAGATCCTAAGGTCTGGATTGATCTAAGGTCTAGGTAGATCCAAAGGCCTAAGAAGATTATAGGGTTTGAAGGCTAGGAAGATCCTAAAGTCTAGAGTCTAGAAAAATATTAAGGTTTGGATTAGTCTCGAAGAATCCTAGGGTTTATAGTAGATCCTAAGGTCCATATTATTCTGGAAGAATACTAAGGTCAAGATAGGTCCTAGGGTTTGGATTTTAGGAGGATCCTAGAGCTTAGATTAGTCTTAAGCTCTGGATTAATCCAGAAGAATCCTAAGGTCTAAAGTAGATCTTAGGGTTTAGAGTCTAGAAGGATCCTAGAGTCTAGAATAGATCCCAGGGTTTGAATCTAGGAGAATCCTATAGTCTAAATTAGTTTGGAGATTAAATTGATCAGGGGTCAGGATTGATCCAAGTTACCTCATACAAAAATGAGGTCAATAATAATGCAAATGTGGTAGTAGATGTTTTGAGTAGGAAGTCATCAGGTACTTCTCTTTCGTTGCTTACTTCTAGAAACCTTCTTATTCAAGATTTAGAGAAGCTAGAGATAAAAGTGGTATTCACTGATACATATCTGAGTTTGTTAGCTTAGATGATTATTCATCGTACTCTACAAGAAAGAATTCATGAAGCTATGAAGTCATATATATAGAGTATTTGAAGTTGAGTGATAAAATTAAGTCTGGTAAGAGACCAGAAATTTTACTATCTTATTTTGGAACCATTTTCTATAATAATAGATTATGGGTTCCATTGTTTGGTGATATGATAACTGAGATTATATATGAGGCATATTATTTAGGCCATATTAATCATCTGGAAAGCATTAAGATGTACAATGACTTAAAAGATACATTTTGGTGGCCTGGATTGAAGAAGGATATAATATAGTTTGTTTCAAAAATGTGAGGTGTTTTAGTTAGTGAAGGCAGAGCATTAGTGATCGGAGGTCTTCTACAGTTGTTACCTATCTCTAAGTGGAAATGGTAAGATGTGATGATGCACTTTGCTATGAGTTTTCTCAGTTCAAGATAGGGGCATAGTGCTATCTTGGTTATTTCTAAATACCTAATTAAGATGTATGATCCAACAGACAAATCCAGTTGATAGATTAACATAGATATATGTCAGAAATATTATCATATTATATAGTGTTATGAAGGTGATTGTATATTATCATCATAGTCAATTTTCCTCTAAGTTATTGAGAGGAATTTAGTATGACTATTCATCAGTAGGGATTGGATACAAAATTGCACTTCAGTATGACTTTTCATACCCATATGGATGGATAGTCTTAAAGGGCTATTCATGTATTAGAGGATCTTTTGATACTCTGTATTCTGAACTTTATTTGTAGTTGGGAGGATCATATCCCACTAAAAGAGTTGTATATAATAATAATTATAAGTCTAACATATATTTGACTCCTTAGAAACCCCTATACGATGGGAAGTATAAAACCCCTTTGTCTTTGATAGGGGCGGGTAATAGAAAGGTGATAGGATATACTTTTATGGATGACATGAAAATAAGATTCATGCGATCAAATAAAAATTGAGAGCTGTACAAGATAGGAAGAAGAAGTATTATAATCAGAAACACAGGCTGGTAGAATTTCAAGTTGGGGATGTTATTCATATTAAAATTAGCTCTATAACATGTTTCAACAGATATGGAAGAATCAGTATGTTGAGGCCAAAGTATATTAGATCTTTTAAGATTATTGAAAGGATTGGTAGTTCTTCTTACATGTTATTAATGCTTGATCATGTGTTAGATATACATAGTGTATTTCATATATATTCTCTAAACATGTGGGTACATAATTTTAAGACGAGATTATATGCTGATGATGTTGAGATTCATCAAAACTTGCATTATAGGAAAGAACCAAATAGAATTCGGACTTACAATGTCAAGAAATTAAGGAGTAAACAAATTATGATGGTTAAGGTACAATGAAAAAATTGGATCAATAAAGAGACTATTTAGGGGAAGGAATCTAAGATGAAATAGTTATATCCATGTTTATTCTAAATTATTTTGGTCTAGGAATGTTGAGGATAATGTTTTTTAAGGCAAGTAGATTGTTATAAGTAAAAAAAAAAAGATATTTTTACCTATAATAGTAAAAAAATTATTTCATGAGTCATTATAAGTCCAAATTATAAATCGTCTTCAATTTATGTATAGCTATATATATATATATATAAAGATATAAAAGGATTTATATGTTTTTCACATTTAAATGGCATAATTACAATTATACCTTTCATTATTATAATATAAAAAATATTTAAAACCATAACATACTTTTTGAAATGGCATTTGTAATCCCATTTACCTTTCATTTTGTGCAATATAGAATGGGAATTGGAATTTGGGAGAAAAGAGAGGGAAGGAGAGAGGAAAAGCTAAGGTTTGGTGGTGTAGAGGCATTTTTGTCCATCATCATAGTTGGGAAATTTATTCATCTTGATGTAGGTCATGTTTTGTCAATAGGCTATCGAGGTGGGATTATAATATGAGATGTATTACGATTCTAGAGCCTAAGAACTATTCTGAAGATTTCTAATTTTTTTTTTATATTTTAGTTTCAAAGCAGTTCATTGGTTAATTAAATGCATTTGATATCAATATATGTTTCAGTTTTAGCTTTTTGTACAATCTTCAATTTATTCTCACAAAATATTTTTAGTTCTTTTGATTTCAGTTATTTGTTTTTGTTTTAGGGTGTGATAGCTTATTGAGTGGTGTTAGCTCATTCATATTGCTTTTATTTTCAGGCCAGATGAAGGGTAAGGAGCGAACTGAATAGTTTGTATAGTAGGCTCCAATCGGTGCTATTGGTATGCCTTTTGGTTTGATTAATTTTATTTTTGTAGTCTTGTCATTTATTTGGTTTAATTATTTGTTGCCAAGTATGGTTGTAGATATGTCGGATTATATGTATTTTGGATATATATATATATATATATATATATAGAAAAATCATTTTACGATTTAGGCTTCCACTTTATTGTATTTAGTAATGGCTCTATGGTTTGTTTAAATTGGAAGTTTTATTTCAGTATCTCTCCAACTAGATCATGGAATTTGAGTCTTGCCACAATCAAACATGGCATGACCAATGCAGTTTTGAGTCATATTAGGTCGTGTTGTGACAAATATTATGAAAAAACTTCTGAGCTAATAGAACATTATGAGAAAAGCATCTCCCTTTGACGAAACTTTTTTGATTAATAAAAATGAGCTTAGGTAATAAAGAAGCCATCCTCAATACAAGAATTATGGAAATAAATTTATTGAAAGTAGCGCAAAAACTGATAGGCCTAAAATCATTCCAACTCTTAGGATCCTCATATTTAGGAATGATCGAGGGAAATAGTAGTCCTAGCAAAACATTTAGGTAAAGGAAAGCCATTAAAAAAAGCAACCATTGCTTTACAATGATCATCTTTAAAAAAATTTGAACACTTTTGGTAAAAAGAGGTCTGATGATGGCTCTTTCTTGGAGAATGAGGATTCTATTATCAATTCTATTGTTTCAAATTTTAAGAATTACTTGGTAATTTTAAGATTGTGGAGATGCTTTCCACTTCACATTATTCCTCACACTATTAATCATAATGACAACTTTCAATTCTAAATTCCCTAACAACTTTGAGATCTCTAATGCCCTCATTGAGATGAACAAGGATTTTGTTGCAGGCCCCGGTGGGTTTACTACTGCTTTTTTCAGAAATGTTGACATAATATTTATTTTGACTTATGCTATGTTGTTAAGTTTTTTTTTTTCAATGGTATGTCTATTCCTAATTTTTTTTCTAGCACTTTTTTTTAGTTTTTATTCGTAAATGTGATAATCCTTCTTGCTAGAGTAACTTTAGACCCATTAGTTTATATTCTACTTTCAACAAATGTATATCTAAAACTCTTGCTTCTAGATTGGCATTCCCTTCTCCATAGCATTAATTCTTTTTTCAGATGCATTTTTTATAATGGTCTCTTAGCTCAAGAGCTTATTCATGACATTAACCATAAAGTTGTTGGGCGCAATATGGTTACGAAATTGGACATATCCAAAGCTTATTATAAATATTAATTGGAAAATTATTTGTAACATTTTGAATCTCTTAAGTTTTGATAATAAGTTTATTTGCCTTATTAGCAATATCATTGAAAAGATTTGGTACTATATTTTTATAAATAGTAAAACTCATGGATTCTTCAAAGCTTGTCAAGGTGTTAGATAAGGTGACCCGCATTCCCCTGCTCTGTATATCATCTCTATTGAATAACGCTTTGGACGTCTTACTAATATTTTTTTCTAAATTCAAAGGTTTAGCTTACATTAATTCTGGTTAGATGAATATTTCTCACATTTATTTTGCTGATGATATTATTAATTTTTCTAATGGTTCTCTTAGGAATATTAATAGGCTTTTTTATTTTTTTATTCAGTTTGGTAGTGAAAGTGGGTTCCTTTTCATTAAAAAAAATATTATTTTATTACTAGTAAATGTATGAAACAGAGTAAAGCTAATGTCATTTCTAATCTAATTGGGTTCATTAAGTAAGCTCTTCTGGTTTACTATTTGGGTACTCATTTGTATAAAGGTAGGAAGAAATATCTTCTTTTTTACAAAATCTTCAAAACATTCATGCTAGACTTTCGACCTGAGAATTTAAGTTGCTCTTGATGGGTGGAAGACTTGTGATCATTAAAAGTGTTCTTTGTTCCATTCCTATCTAAGTTTGTCAAAAGAAAATCTAAAAGCCATCGGTCCCTTTGCCTACGATTACAAAACCAATAAGAAAGCGCTCTAGGGCTCCGGGCAATCAGCACCCAAAAGAGGAAGATCAAAGTGTACTCGTTCTGCACAATCCTCCTGCAAAAAATGAAGACAAAACCCCAAAAATAAAGAAACAAATAAAACTTAATTACCTTGACAATCTTGGGTTATTAGTGAAGATCCACCTGCAAAAGAACCTCCAAATACCACTGTCAGACCAAAAGTATTCAATATAGCCACCAAAATAGTCCAGATAACCAAAACCGCAAATAAAATGACTGTAAATGGCCTTAGCCCCAGAGGAATTCAAAAAAACTGCATTGACCAGCACATGCCAAGCCTTAATGTTACCTTTTTGATAATCCTTCCAGTACCCAAAATATAAATCCCCAGTGATGAAATGAAGAAGATGTTTACCGGAGTTCATCCATAGAAAATAAAAATTAATGGCTTTGCAGTAAATAAAATGGGGCAAAATGAAATGCATATCATGAGTAACCGAAGACCAAACAAACTCATCCAAAAACCATAAATCCTACAAACAGTCCCATTATAGTTGGCATAATGCTCCAGGTGATTATTAAAGATTAACAAAATGTAATTCTTGAGAACTTTAACCAAACTAACCCAGTTGCTAACAGTCTCCCTCATAAAGAAATAGTAGACAAATATACACTCAATCCAATAATGATTCCAACAAATCTCCCAGTCAATAGTCACAAAGTGCAAATAAGCCCAAATATCAGTATAAGTATCAGCAATCCGATAAAAGCAAGTAAAATCAAAAGCGCTCCAGTTGTTCATCTTGAACCAAATAACATAAGAATTGTGAAATAGAATAAGAATAAAAACCCAAGTAGTACCCAAATTAATCAAAGCATTTAAAACCTCCAGATGCCACAGAGCACGGTCAGAACCACAGCAACTCATTGGATAACCAGGGAATAGAAGATGAGGATAACCAGGGAATGCTGCAAAGAATTAAAGCTTACGAATATAGGGAAGACCCAGACAATCAAGCCTGACAAACCCTTTAGTATCTTTGGGAATAGTTCTGTAATCATAATCAATAAACTGGGATAGAGAACAACCCAATTTAGCTAAGGAGTCCGCAGCATCATTCCCCACCCTATAAATATGGGTCATTTTAAACTGAATCCGGGCAAGAACCTGCTTAATATTCCTGATAATATAAAAACTATCCGGACTTGAGATGGTAATGCCATTGATATAATGGATAATAAGCAGCGCATCAATCTCAATCCATAAAATTAGAAATACCACTAGAAATTGCTAAATGAACCCCATAACATAAACTATCTACTCAGCAAGAAGAGAAGAATTACCATTCAAAGGGCCCACAAAAGCAACAATAACCTTCCCTTCAAAATCACGAATAATACCACCACAACCCACAGCATTAATATTTTTAGAACCGTCAGTATTAAGTTTAAACCATCCCTTATCCGGCTTCTTCCAATAAATAATCCTCTCGTAGAAATGCTAAGAGAAAGGAATTAAAATAATTCCAAACTCACTAGTAAGGTTGTGATAGCCTTTAAAAGAATTAGGGGATAACAAATTAGCAGCAAAAAGCTGAGTCACTTTAAATTTCACTTTAGAAATAATAAGATTAGCTTCCATTTTAATGTTCTCATGCTTAGAATCATTCCTACTACTCCAAATAAACCAACAAATTAAAACCGGAATAATATTACGAATGTGACCTTTAGTAGCAATAAACCAAATTTTAAAAAAGTCGGTCATCGAAGTAATTTGGGAATGATTACTAAATTTAAACAAATTATCAAAATAAAGGCAAACTTTCATAGCAATAGGCCCCTTGTAAAAAACATGATTAATATCTTCAGTATGACAACAACATTGGCATTTAGAAACAATAAAAAAGCCTTTTCTAATAAGAGTAGAATCCACAGGAACGTACTTATTTAAAATCCTCCACATAAGAAAAGAATAGGTAGGAGGGATGCTAAGGTTCCAAAAAGCAGTAAATAACGGGTTGCTAGGTAATTGAGGTTTAATAGCATGCCAAAGCAGTTTAGAGTTAAATTTACCATCATTAGAACAATTAAACAGAATGCAATCTTCAACCTTCAAGTTAATAGTAGTTTTGCAAATAAGATTAAGAATAAATTGAGGAACCGTGTGCTCTAATAAATCAATGTTCCAACCGTCATGAACAATAAAGTCCTTGACCTTACACTTCGAAATAGAACAAGTATTTAACAAGTTATCAATGGAATAATTGCCCAACCATTTATCTTGCCAAAAGTAAATGTCACCCGCTCCCAACCCCCATTGAATAAAATTTTCAGCCTCCCATTTGATTTTACAAAGTCTTTTCCAATTGAGAGAGTCCCCTTGTTTAAAAGAGCAATTGAGCGGATGCTTGCCATCACAATACTTAGAATACATAAACTTTGCCCATAAACTCTTCTTAGCTCTAAAAGAATACCACAATTTATGAGTAAAAGTCACCACCATATCATTAAAAGTTTTGAAACCTAACTTCCCTTCCTCCAGCTTACTAGAGCAATTTTTCCAAGACCCCCAAATGATAGCCTTTTTATCACCTTTAGAACCCCATGAAAAATTATTAAATAAAACTTCCAACCTCCTACGAACATTTAAAGTAGGACATAAAGTATGAAGCAAATAAATAGGAATAGAGCTAAGCACATGCTTAATAAAAACAAGCCTGCTACCATAAGAAACACTACAGGAAAATCACCCACTTCCGGCGGCTTTTTCCGGCGGAATTTGACCTATTTCCGGCGGTTTTTTAATTTTCCGATGAAGCATATGATAGAGAAAATTCCAATTAAAGTTGTCATAAGCTTTATTGATGTCCAATTTAAAGATAATGTTACCGCCAACCACCTTCTTATTTAAGTCATTAATCAGCTCTTGAGCAAGCAAAACATTATCGAATATGGATCTACCTTTCACAAAACCAGATTGTTCAGGGGAAATAATCTTAGGTAAAATTAAAGCCAGTCTACTCATAATAATTTTAGCAATAAGTTTGTAAAAAACAAAACATAAACTAATGGGACGGAAATCATTCCAATAGTTAATATTCTAAGCCTTAGGAATCAGAGCAATAGAAGTAGCATTAAAATACTTAGGCATAGGAGAACCTTCAAAACAATCCACCACCACATTAATCAAATCCTCCTTAATAATACCCCAACATTTATGAAAAAATTTATTAGTAAAACCGTCAGGCCACGCAATAGACTCCGTGTTCATAGCCTAAAAATTATTCCAAATAATCAAAAAAGATTCGCTGGAAGGCTCGGAGCTCTTATATTGGCCCTTATGGTGAGCATGGTGTTGGTTGTAATTGGTTGTAATTTATTATTGACTTGGCTAAATTCTTTTCTATTAATCTATGGTGGAATTTTTGCATTAACAAGTCGTTATGGGCTGATTTTATGAATTCCAAGTATTGCAATAATGTGCACCTTACTAAATGTTTTTATAAGAAAGCTTAATTTATTGGTTGATTTAGGATTTGCAAATCAAAATGGATTGGTGAACATTTTATTCAATGGGGGATTGGTTCTGGATCTTCTTATTTTTGGCAAGATGATTGGATGGGGATTGATTCTATTAACGCTTTTTTTAATTCTCATTCATTGCTCACATGGAAAGTTTCCAATTTCATTGAGAAAGGTGATTGGGATGAAATCTTTTTTCTAAGCATATTTCCACTAGTGGTGAGTACTATCTCTGATATTCCTATCAAAATTTTTACTAATGACCAACCTATTTTTAACTTTATGCTTATGGATAATTTTGTACTAAAGATGAAGAAATATCCTTATAATTCTATTTTTCGCAAGATTTGGAATTCTGTTATTCCTACTTACATTTTGGTTTTAACCTATAGAATACTTAGTGGCTTCTTCTTTGTTGATGACAAGCTTCAACGGAAAGGTTTCTACATCACCTCTAAACGTCAATGTTGTCAAAATTTGGAGAACATTGAGCATGTTTCTCTTGATGGTCCAATCATTAACATTTGGTATCATTTGGATAATGCTTTAGATCAGATTAACGTGAATTCTTGTATTCCTGCTTGCAAAATCATTGTTGCAGAAGCTAAAGCTTTGTTGTTAAGCTTAAAGTTCTGCTTGGATCACAACATCTCCAAGATATGGATCCAGTCAGACTCTATGTTGTTAGTTAATTTAATACCTTCTAATTCATGCAATAATGCTTCCCTTTTTAACCTTTGCAGGAATATTATGAACCTTCTTAATAATTTTGATGATATGACCACCTATATTTAGAGAGAAGGGAACAATTGTGCTGATTTTCTTGCTAAAAAGGGGTTGTAGTTACATCCACTGAACTTTACTATAATTTAAGTAATCTTTATATCCTTAAAGGTATGGTTTTGTTGGATAAAAATTGATGTCTTCTCTCCTGAGTTTTATCATCTCTGTTGATTTTTTTCGCATTTGCTTGTGTTTTATTTGGTTTTTGGAATCCCTCACTGTCATCTTTATCTTGATGGTTGTTTTTGGATGGGTGGACGATTTGCATTAATGAGCCATTGTTCTATTTAAGGATTTGTAATCATTTTTGCTATTAACATGTAGTTCTTTAATAGGTTTTTACCAAATCAAAAAGGGAGAGTGAAACTGTTAGAACCAGCAACATAATCCATGTACGAATACAGGTAAAAGCTAGATTGTCAAAAAGAGAAATTACTTCAGGAATAAAATGTGGACGAGAAATATCCTACACCATCTTGGATGCATCAAGAATAGAGCTAAAATGATTAACAACAGAGTAGCAAATTTTATCCTGGTCCTCAGTCCACATATAAACTCGAATCAAGCTCATTTTTTTTAATGAAAGACTTAGCCTCTGCTTACATGAGGCCACCACATCAAAATACTTTGTAATCCTATCACCTATAGAAATAGGGCTGCAAACGAACCGAGCCGAGCCGAGTATGTGAATGTTCATGTTTGTGTTCATTTAATATCAGCTTGTTCAAGTTTGGTTCATGTTTGTTCGAGCTTTATTGCTCGTGTTCATGTTTGGTTCATTTAAATTAATGAGTGTTCATATTCGGTTCATGTTCAGTTCATATTCGTTCGTTAAGTGCTTATCGAGCTTGTTCGCGAACATATTTAACGAATTTTTTTTAACTATCAAACAAATACGTTCATGAACATATCTATGAACAAACATATTTATAATAAAAGCAATTGTCTATGTAACAAAGGCAATGATTATTTATATTTATTAATTTTATAGTCAAATATTAATTATTTTTGTCTAGCTTATTCACGAGTTCAAAATCGAACACGAATCAAGCTTTTATCGAGCTTCTTTTCGAGCTTAATGTCGAGCTTGTTCATGAACTTCAAATGATGTTGTTCGCGAACATAAATGAGCCGAACGCATTAGTGTTCAAGTTTGTTTATTTAAGAATCGAGTATTTAAAATATTGTTCAAGTTTGTTTGTTTAGCTAATTAAACGATAACAAACGAGCTTTAATCGAACCGAACAACGAGTAGCTCGTCGAACGTTTGGTTCGCTTGCAGATCTTTAATTTTAGCTTTTTGATGCCAAAATTCTTTCTCAAAAAAAAAAAAGATTAAATATTAATATTACATATCATGAAAATCATAATAATACCAAATTCTAAATAAAACAATTGCAAAGTAAATATGAATATTCTATTTTTTTAAAAGATTTCGAATGAAATCATGTTGAGCATTCATGAACGGATATATAGGAGGGGCACTAAATAAGTTAAAACTACAGTTATAAGCCTTAAGCAATGATACAAAAATATTTAAAAAAAAAATCGTCTGTTCACAGTAATAAAGCCGTTGGTGTGAGCTAGCCTCCAAAATGTTAAACGGGGCCACGTAAATATCTGTAAGTGTGAATAGAAGAAACTTATGTTTTTGTTTTTGCTTTCTAAAATTAAAGATAGGCAAATGACGATATTCGATTGGGAGAACAAACTACAAAAGCAGAATAGGATAGCTTCAGAAAAAAAAAACCTTTCTCATCATACCATGAGAACCTACTTTCAAAAAAGGCAACCAATGTGGAGAAAATTCGATCATTCTTTTATGGCAACGCTTAAAGTTGGTGAAGTGGTAGCCACGCGATTTGATGTCATAAACCTACAGGAGCTTTAGCATGCAGTGCAAGCCCTTAGCTATAAATATCATTCACTCGGCCACCACAGCTTCTCATCCAACATTCCTTAAGCCACAATGGCGACTAGCACTAAGTTCACGGTTTGGCCTTTTTAGTTCTTCTCAGCATTAGCATTGCCATTTCCTCCGCCGCAAGGTCCTTGAAGAACATTCAAGGCGGCGGTGGTGGAGGAGGTCATGGTGGTGGAGGTGGAGGTGGGTCGGGTGGTGGATTGGGTTCGGGTTCCGGCTATGGTGAAGGTGGGGGATTTGGTGAGGGAGGCGGACATGGTGGAGCGGGCGGCGGTGGTCATGGCGGTGGAGGTGGTGGCGGCGGAGGTGAAGGTAGTGGTGCTGGTTAAGGATCTGGGGCTGGGCAGGGATATGGCTCTGGGTCTGGTGGAGGTGGAGCAGAAGGAGGAGGTTATGGGAGTGGCGGAGGTGGTGGTGGTGGTGGCGGTTTAGGCGGTGGACATGGAAGTGGGAGCGGATTCGGATCTGGCTATGGTTCTGGATCAGGTTCTGATGCAGGTGGGGCCCATGGTGGTGGCTATGGAAGTGGTGGTGGTGGCGGTGGCGGCTCCGGTGGTGGAGGTGGAGAAGGCTCAGGTTCCGGATCTGGTTATGGTTCTGGTAGTGGATCCGGATATGGGGGTGGTGTTGGAGGTCTCAACTAAGCGCAAGACTACTTTATTAATAACACTTAAGAATGAAAAATAAGAGCAATCGTGGTTATGCACTGGGCTACCTGTAAGAGAATATAATGCTGTGTAAACGTTTCATATATGCATCAAATCAATATATATCTGTTTACTTATATTAGATAATTAAGATCACTACTTTATGTGCTTCTCTTAATGTCATCAAGTAATCTAGTAATCTGATTCTATATTTTAAGGTTTTATTTGCGATTGTTTTCTTAATATATTTCAAAACAGCTTTTAAATACAAAAAATTTTAGTTCAGAAAATTCATATACTAAAAAATTAATTTAAAAAATAGTAAAAAAAATTGTTCCAAATAAAATTTAAATTTGATGAAACAGCAACTTATAAAGTAACTGTGTTTTTCGAACTGATGTCTTGTTTAGCTATAGCAAAAAATAAACAAAAAATAAGGATATGAAGAGAAAACAACTATACGTTGTGAAATATATATTAGATGCCTTCAGGCTGCTCATCAAAATTTAGCTAAGGTTCTAAATTTATTTCTGTTTGAGATCAGATATTTGCTGAAAATCAAGACATGAACAACCTACTGGTAAGAGTTGTTTTTCCATGAATTTTCTACTGAGATTTTATGGGAAGACTGAAAAGCACCATGAAAATTATTCAAAAAACTTATCATTTATCTAAGAATACATACAAAATGGCTGCATCTATGTGTAACATAATTGAAGAGTTATTATGAGAAGAATTTTTTTTTTAAAAAGCTGCTATATATATGTTTATAAATTTTTCTCTTGTCGAAAAGAAGGATAACTAAAAATTTATCGCAAAAACTTTTAAAAATCATGAAATATGTAGTATTTCAACAATATAAAAAGCTAAATATTGAATAAGTTATCTCAAATGAACTCCAAATTTCAAAATAATCATAGGCTAAAAGCCGAATTTATTGGAGACTTATGTGCTTTTCAAAAAAAAAAAAAAAATATTTAATTTTAAAAGAAATTTTATTTTTAGTATTTTTATATTTATTTATTTATGTAATAAGTTTATCCGCCCTATATGAAGAAGCTGATTCCTCCCTAGATTGCTATCAGATCATAATCCAAAAATAAATATTAATATAATAACAGTAAGAGATATAAAGAGAAAAGATTTAGTAATCTTAATATAATTATGTATTATACTAATGCAAAGTGATAAAATTTTCATGCATAAGACAGCATATCTATTATTGGAAAGCTTAATTTTTCTAAAATTCCATATTGGAGGCTGCCTAATTACTTTAATTAGTCATCAAAAAGACCTTTTATGTTAGTTGCATTTCTTTCTTTGTTAAATTTGTACTTAATGAGCTAAGTTCTGCGTAAGTTTCAAATTAACCATAGACTGACAGGTCAAGTTTTTGGAGTCTTTTGCAATGTCTACTTGTCTAAGTAATAAAAACAAGCATGTTGCATGACTTTTATGTCTGTATTAACGTCGTCAGTAATATTTTATTTATTTTTTTTCCTTCAAGATTACAAGTTTATGAATTTCTTTATGACGTTTTTAAATCTCCCATGCTTAATTTAGTTTGTGTATAGGCTATGCATTTTTTTTTTCTTTTTTTTTTTAACAAAAACAAATTTATTAATAAAAAGAAACGGTTACAACATCAAGATGGCAAACCAGAAAAGAAAAAAGGCAAAATACATTGAGAATTGGGCTCAATATTTGGCCGAGGCTTCCAGCGCCCCATACGCCTCACACGGACCATCCAGTAAGGTGATAAAAGCGCCCTGTATTTGACCAACTACGAAAAGTACCAAAGGTTGCCACCAACAAAATGACGAGGACACGAGCCTCAGCCACATGATAGTCCCAACCATAGCGGAACACCACGGCAATAAAACAGAAAGAAGCATAACCCGAAAGCACATCAAAGATAACAAAAAAACAACAAGCTATCAACGTCTTCGACGGCCCCTTCCACGGCCCCTCCCACGAGAAACCATCGAACGACCTGGTCTAACACGAACAAGAGAGAAGTCATTCCCAGGGTCAGATCCCCCGCAAAAATTCGGCGAAATGAAACCACAATCCGAGTGCTCGGATTCAAATTCACCATCAGACGATCCATGCAACCAATCCACTTGATCCCTCATATCAAAACCAGAGTTCAAATGATTCACCATATTGATCGTTTCCACCATGTGAACCGGGACATTAACAAAATTATTGGAGCACATCGAATTCCCATTTAAATTCTCCACCAGCACACACTCAGCATTATTAACAGCATTCACGTCCGGTAAACCAGAGACAACAGTCGGTTCAACAGACCTAGTCACAACATTGCACAACTTCCCTTCACTACAGTTGATATCAACCGGAGACCTCAAAGGGGGTGAAACAACACCAACACCATTAACAGGTAAAACATCATCCCCCAACCCGATAGGCACATCCAACAAAACTGGGGAAACCACGGCTTCAGTGGACGAAACAAACACAGTTAATGCCCCTACCTCCACACCTTCATCAACACAATTCAAAGATTCAGGGGCTAAATTAACATCACAATTACCCATATTTGTTACACCGAGAGGATTAGAGATAAGATTCAGGATTGGAGAGATAACAGAATCAGTAGGATTCACTAAAGGTTTTAAACCGGCAACCACCGGAGGGAGATCCAAATTCACAGGTGGGCAGAGATAAGGAAACAGCTTAGAGAATTACGTTTTTTTGTGACCCACAGCCTTACAATGCTGACAAAAGCTTGGAACACCTTCAAAAACCACCTTTTGAACATACCCAAATTTCTCCGTACCTAACCACACTGATTCCAGGTGAGATTTAGAGATATCAATTTCAACCAGGAGACGAGCGACTGAGGGAAGCGATCCCACAGCCGTAGCGTTATCTGTTTGAATCGGTCGCCCAAAAACCGAACCCAATCCAAATAAAATTTTAGGAGAAAACAGGTGAGGACACAAGCCCAGAAAAGATACCCACACAGGGACGATCGGCGACTCCTCCGATAGGTCGAGGAGAGGCGACCATTTGATTATTTTCATGAAACATTCAAAAACAAAATAAGAACGGTGAGCAAAAATCCTCCCATAATCTAAATCAATAGAGAGCTTTATCAACACATTCGATTGATTTAACAGAGTGACCGAAAAATCACCGGAGAGTTTAAGGTTGAAAAAAATCTACGAATGGAATCCAAAACCTGCCGTTTCAGGGGAAACTTTCCAACCAAAGCATACTCGAAATGTTTAGCAAGATGCAAAAACTCATCTTCCGAAAACCACAAAGCCGGCATACCTCGAATGGTAGACACGCGACAATCCGGAAATCCAGCCGTAGCAACTGAACCTAAAAGCGCATCTTTGAAGGATTTGGAGTTCTTACCCTCAAGAAAACTCGGATCCAACCTCTTATTCGCCATGAAAACGCAAGCACACCGGGGAGAAGGCAACGGCGGCTAGGTTTCACGAAGGGAAAAACCCTAGCAAACAGCACTCACGAAAATGCATTTTTTTTATAAATCAAATGTGTTTGTGATCTCGGAATCAAAGACATCTTCTTTTGTGTATAGGCTATGCATAAACTTAAGCTTTAATGTGATCTTTAGTCTTGATGGAGGAGTAGAAAATAACTAGGGGATTTAAAATGTAATCTTGTCTTGCATAGACATATGGCGGTTCAGATTATGGAATCTTAATGAGATATTAAAATTGTAGTTAGGAGGAATCCTAGCTAATACTCTAACGATTTTCACAGAGACCATAACTTGTGCTTTGATTCATAGCAATATTAGGAAGAAATCTCTCTATTGCAAGCATGTACTTTTAAATACCATAGGTTCAGAGTTTTAAAAATTATTTCCATTATCTTTTATAGCTATAGTTTTTTTAACTTTTGATTGTATCACCCTTGATAATTAAATGATAAGATAAATATGTTAGTTTTATTATTAAGCAGTATTAGAGTAAGCTTAGGATAATTCTATCATGAGAATGATGCTCATCTCATCACTTTATTATCTGACACGTCACATGCACTTGCATAAAATATAGGAGTTACTTCACACCAAGTTGAATCCAATCTAAGGTATCTATAACATGCAATTTAATGAAATCAATATGAAGACATTTAATTATTCGGAAAAATGTACTTATCAATTGGCCTTAATTTTATTTTTGATGGATATGGCTGATTAACACAAATTCATAGAGGCACTATTTGTGAGTTTGGGTCCATTTGATCAATTTCTACAAAATTTTAAAGTTCTATGTACTAAATTTGATCTAAATGCATATATTATCATAATTACGCAGTTGGACGCAGACTCTGGTGGTACTTTCCATGCGGTGGCTTTTTAATTGGTTGTTTATATAACTATGAACAATTATGCCAAATAATATTTAATCTTAGCCTTTCTATCTAAGATCAAATCGCAAGGTTTAAAAGGATTATCGAAAACCGCAAGCTATCGTATGGTTGTATAAATGATGAAATCAAAGCTATCCAATAAATTTAAAAGAAACAATTTATTCTAATTTTGTCTTCCACCACCCACAAAAAATTGAGGCCATTTATATTTAGGTTTGATCCATGCATTTCATTCAACAATTTCCTATCCAATTGATCCAATAGGATCTCTGTGAGGAAAGTGTTCAATCCAATAGTTGGATCACCGTGGATTACACACTTTCTTCATAATATCTCAGAGCCCAAAGAATTTGCTTCAAGTTTGAAAATTACCTTCAAGTAAAGGGGAACTGATCATGATTTTTACTGAATTAGAGCCTTCTACCACATGGAGCGATCCTCTAGACATTGAGCTATGAAATTAACTGGATCAAGTTTGAGCTTCAGACATTGAGCTATGATAAAAATATATTTTCTCATGATTTATTATATTTTTATCATGTAACTTTTTGTATATGATATACATAAATTTTATGATCATTTTGACTATGATTTTTTTTTAATAAAACCCCAAAGGGGCTACGTGTTAAACCGTCAAAGCAGATTACAAAAATCCTTAAAGCGGATCTCCAGCTCGCAAAAGCTCAAAAGAGCACCCAAAAAAAGCTAAGAAAGATCCTAAGAGCCAGAGATTCCAAAAACTAAAGAAACAGGTAATACAACAAATAGAGAAGGGTTGCAAGGAGACAGCACCCAAAAAAGAGGAAGAGAAAGATAGCACTTTCAGACCAGTCTTCCTAAAACACAAGCTCACAAACACCACAATATAAGACAGAAAAACAAAATTGAGAAAGTGGCAATCCCAACAATCAGTGTACATCTCCCTCCAGCAAACAGCACCTTGGGTGACCCTCCAACTCCAGCTGATCTGAAAAAGGAGACGAGAGCAAGACCAGAGACTAGCAAAAATATGAATGTAAGCTGCATTAATAAGTTCATATGGAACATAAATATAGCAAGAGCATATAATATAAAACAACAACAAAATACTGCAAGAACTAATGATCAGTCTATTAGAGCTCAGGACATTCTCTGAAAAATTAGCTTCATCATCTCACTCCAAAAGCCGCTTGATCCTATCCAAGTTATCCAACCCAGATAAACGCCACGAACACAGGGGATCCCACTTAGAAAACCACTCCCCAATTAAGCAGGAATACCCTAAAAATGAGATAGCCATGAACAGAAAATAACAATAGCCCGACCAGAAACCATCGTTCCCCCAGGCCCAACACCAATCCAGCAGATACCAACACGTATAATAAAACACATCCCAGCAACTAACAAAACAGCAACTAGTCACCAAATAATTCACCCAGCAGCCATCGAGATAGACAACCGACAAGAACCCAGCCCCAAAGCAAACCCCATACAGGAGAGCATCAAGAGGACTGGGATTCAGCGTACTCGGCGACGACATCACAGCTCTAGACCAAAAAACCAGAAAACCAGCCAACGAGAGAAAAACCCACAAATTATCCACAGAAAAAATCAAAGCATTCGAATTATCCACATACGCCAAATAGCAGGAAAAACCAAACACAGTTAGAAGAATAAAAAACTCCATCCATAGAGGAAAACAAAGACAAAATAAACAGGAACACAAATAGAAAACATGACGTTCAGCCACAAACTGACTGAAAGAAACCACACAAACAGCCAAATTAGATGTTGACATACGGAGTACCACTCTAGTCAAGATAAAGTAAACCTTTAAGATAACTAGGGATAGTGTTAGAGGTGTAATCCGTAAAACAATTAAGATTACAACCCAAGTTAGCAAGCCATGCAGCAAACGAATTCCCCAACTTACCAACTTTAGTCAGATGAAAGTTATATTGGAGAAGAAGCCTTTTAATTTCCCTGATAGTATAAAAAATGTTATGATAGCACCTACTATCCACCTTCTCTTCCAACATGGAAATATTAATCTCAGAATTAACCTCAATATACAGGTTAGATAAATTCAGAGAAATACACATATGCAAACCATACAGAATAGTTTTAAAAATGTCCTCATGAGTAGGGGCAGTACTAGCATGCCCAGCAAAGGCAATCACCAAATTACCCAAAGAATCCCTAATAAGCCCAACACAACCAGCCTTATCATCCCATTTCTTAACATAAACATTTAATTTAAAGAAGTGAACAGGGGGTTTATGCCAATACTCCACATGAACATTAGAAATAGGAATGTCCCAAATAATCCCTAAAAGTTTACTTGCATGAAAGCAACCTTTAAAGCTCTTAATTTTAATAAGACCAACAGCCACCAAATCCAAAATCTTATCATTAACCCTTTGTATAACATTAAAATGGCTCATTTTGACCCCATTGAAAACCGAATTATTCCGCTCCAACCAAAGAAACCAAAGAATTAAGGATGGAATAATATTACGAATATGACCTTTATGATCAATAAACCAAACCTTAAGTAACTCATTTATAGACCCATGAACATTAAAACAATTCAGATTAAGAAGGTCATCAAAGTAAACCCACATTCTAATGGCCACCAGACTGGAGACAAAAACATGGTGTAAATTCTCAATATGATAACAACAATGGCATTTAGAAGCTAATTTGAAACCTTTAGACAAAATTCTATCATCCGTAGAAATAAACTTGTGCAAAAGCCTCCACATAAAAATAGATATCGTGATAGGAATACTTTTATGCCAAATCAAACTAAAAATCTTATTCTCATTACCTTTCTTTCTAAAATAATTCCAAGCCTGTTTAAGATAGAAGACACCATCATTAGATAAATTACATAAGATAATGTCATTAGCCAAGACATTAATAGGCATACTTAAAATACGATTAGTGATACTTTCAGGTAGAAAAAGAGAAAGCTTGTCACGATCCCAACCGTTATTAATAAAGAATTGATTAACTTTAGTAGAAGCGTTAGAAGAAAAAATTAAAACAGAATCAATAGAACCATTATCGAGCCAATTGTCTTGCCAAAAGAAGATATTACCTTTACCAAGACCCCAGGAAATAGTAGGCTCGACCTCCCATTTAATTTTACAAAGCCTTTTCCAAACTTTGGAATCCCCCTTCTTAGGAACAATGATAGTAGGATGAGAACTTAGAATGCCACCTTCGTTCGAAAAATAAAAGTAGCCCAAAGATTTTCATTAGTACGAAAAATAAACCAAAGTTTAAAAGAAAAAGCTTTCTCCAAGTCATAAATTTTTTTGCAACCAATGCCACCTTCGTTCAACACACCACAACAATTCTCCCACGAAGCCCAATGAATTTTAGAAGTGGAAGAGGTACCTTTCCAAAAGAATTTATTAATAATTTTATGAATCCTGCCACACACCACTTTCGTGGGAGAAATAGCTTGAAACATATAAACAGGAAGAGCATAAAGAACACTTTTAATAAGAGTAAGTCTACCTCCAAAACTAAGAAAGTTAGAATTCCATGATAAAAGTTTGTTTTGCACATTAGAAATGAGATCATCAAATAAAAAAGTTTGCCTCCTACCTCTGAAAAGAGGAACACCCAAGTACTTTAAAGGAAGATTAGAATGAGTATAACCCGAAACCTCTTTAATGGCCATAATTCTGTCATTAGAAATTCTCTTAGAAGTAAAAAAGCAACATTTCTATTTACTAAAAGAAAGACCACTAACTAATTCAAAGTTGTTGAAACTATGATATTATTAGATTTTACTTGATAAAATAAAAGTTGTGATTTTTTATGGTATTGATTATTATATTGATTTTCTTGAATTTATTAATTTTAGCATTTATATTGAATTTCATGCATGAAAGAGAGATTGATACAGCTGATATGAAATAAATGTAGTACATGAATGCAAGCAAGGAATGTTGGCTATTAACAATATAATTAATTCACATTATCTGTTAAAACTTAATATCCTACAAAGGAGGGTAAACTGATGGACTTTCCTTAAAAGATAGTTTGTGATGTTATCCATAATATAGTCTTTAATTGATTACTAAATTATATCGATGAGTAGAGGGTGATGAGACTTAAGAGATTATTAAAAATCACTTGTGAATTGACTTACGATAATAAATAATAATGATAAGATAAAGATTGATGACCAATTGGTCGACATTTGGAGTTAAATTAATGATTGATGATCAACTAGGCAATAATTAAAGTGGGAGGACTAAAACACTACATTAAAGCTGGTTGTCCTAACTTACTCTTCATAATTGCTTTCATGATTAAATTCACATAATAATGCATTGAACTTGTATATATATTGATTGATATATATAGTATACTAATAGATAGATAGATATATAATAATAATAATAATAATAATAATAATAATAATAATAATAATAATAATAATAAGTCATCTGAT
>NW_021319062.1:214273-263845 GCF_001605985.2 Dendrobium catenatum
TTGATTATTATATAGAGTTTTTTGAATTTATAGATTGCAGCATTTCATATTGCATTTCATGTATGAAAGAAAGATTAATAAAATAGATATAAAATATATATATTATATGAATGCAAGCAGGAAGGCTGATTGTTAACACTATAATTAATTCACGTTGACTGTTAAAATATAATATCATATATAGGAGGGTGAGTCGATAGATTTTCCTTAAAAGATAGTTTGTGGCGTTATCCCGATTGTACCCTATAATTAGTTATCAAATTATACAAATGAGTACATGGTGATGACCCTTAAATGATTATTGAAAGCCACCGGTGAATTAACTTATGATAATGAAAAATGATGATAATATAAAGATCGATGACCAATTGGTCGATAATCAGGGTTAAATTAAAGACTGATGACCAACTATGTGACAATTAGGGTGGAATGATGAAAACACCACATTAAAGTTATATATCATGCCTTGCTCTTCATAATTGTATTCATGATTGCATTCACATGACAATATAGTGAATTGATTAATAGATATATTGATATAGTATATTGATAGACAGTTATGTAATGATTGATAGAAGCATATAGTAGAACTACCAGCATAAAATTGATAGATACTTGATATTGTTTAACTGCAACCCCTATTAGATTTATAGACTTTTTATTGATCATAATATTGATATATACTGCTTATTAAATAATATTGATTAGAATTGGAGCATATTAATTTTTTTCCGTGCATTGAAGGCTTCAATGAGTTTTTGTTATTTGCTAAGCTTAGTAAGCTTATTATATAATTTTATATGATTTAAGATAAAGGTAAAGAACTTGCAATTTGAGGTTTAACATTGATGATATTTTAGCTTATTTAAAGTTCTTTGGTTAGACATATTCTTTTGTAGCATGTAGTGCATATTGTAAATATTATTTTAGACTCTAGTTGTAGAATATAAATATTGATTATAGAAATGTGATGATAATCTATTATTTATTTATTTTCAATAGAATAATTAATAACCTATGGATGTTAAATTAATCTGGTTGTAAATGAATGATTAGTGGTTGTTAATTGGAAGGAAAAAAATGAATAGAATGAGTTAAAAAGATAATAAAGAGGAAATAAAAGAAATTCTTTACTAATCATCTTGAGTGACATGGGTTGTAAATATTAGTAACTTGGGTTAACTTGAGTTTTACCCATATCTTAAGCTTGGAATGACTTTAGAAATAATCTAACAAATCATGAGTATGTTTTAAGAGATGTATAAGCCATTTAGATTTAGTCTAGGTTGATAACCCCATACTTTTGTTTACCTCACTATTGGTGAAGTCGACGTTCTATCTTCCCCTAGAATTTTCCTAGAATCTAGATTTACCTACCTTAGTGTAGAAATTACCCCTAGGATTCCCTTTAGGTGAACACCTGATGACATAATGTCGATTCAGCCTTGATCATGGCAATTTATTCCAATTAAATAGGTTTGCATCTAATTGAATTTAATCAATTTGATTTCAATATTAGCGAAGGTCAATTAAATCTAAATTATGTTAAACTAGGCTATATCAAGTCGATTCAACCCGTTGTTGAGTCAATTCGATTCGACTCATGCTCACTTCGACCTTGATGCCATTGATCGACCGTCAAATTAAATCAAGCGATGTTTGAAGCTTAATTCACACTATGATAAACTTACTTTGATAGTTTAATTCGTCTATTTCAGTATTTTTTTATGTTTATTTATTTATGTGATAAGTTTGTCCTCCCTGGATGAAGAGGCTGATTCCTCCCTTGATTGCTATCAATTCATAATCCAAAAATAAATCTTAATATGAAAACACTAAGAGATATAAAGAGAAAAGATTTAGTAATCTTAATATAATTATATATTAGATATTCATGCAAAGTGATCAAATTTTCATGCATGCATACGATAGCCTACTTAGCTATCTATTATTCATATCTTAATTTTTCTAAAATTCCATATTGGAGGCGGCCAGATTAGTTTAATTAGTCTTCAAAAGACTTTTATGTTTGTTGCATTTCTTTCTGTGTTAAATTTCTACTTAATGAGCTAACTTTTGCCCAAGTTTCAAATTAACCAAAGACTGACACCTCAAATTATTGGAGTCTTTTGCAATGTCTACTTGTCTAAGCAATAAAAACAAGCAGGTTGCATGACTTTTATGTTAGTACGTACTACCGTCGTTAGTAATATCACTAACAACTTTCTCATTTATTACAATAAAATCATATATCTTATAATTATCATAATATCCTCTGAGTTTTTTAGCTCTTGCTAATTGATCACTTAATTATTTTTTGTTAATTAATCTAAGAGAATAATTTATTAAGTTAACAAAATTATTTGTTTGATTATTTTTAGAAAACGATATGTTTATATAAGAATAAAGTAATTTTCATTTTACCTTACTTTTTAAACGATGAGTTGGTTTTAGTGAAAGAAATTAGAGTAACTTTTCAGGTTAAGGTTTCGTTTGGGACGGCTTTTTTACTACTTTCTAAAATGGAGTTTTAGTACAAAATTTTTTATTTTTGTATTAAAACTCCGTTTTAGAATGCAATAAAAAAGCCGTCCCAAATGAAGCCTAATTCTTAATAAATAATATTTGAATTTTTTGAAGTTATTAGAATAATTATATGATCGAACACTAATGTTGATGCAATAGCTAAATTAGAAATATTCGGAATTTAAACTGAAACCATCTAAACTCTGTTTCAGTGAACTTATAGTTGATATAAATGTTTTGAAGATGTAAACCCAATAAAACAAAAAATATCTTGATTCAAGTCCAAATGATCATAACTCAAGCACTTGAAGCATAATTTATAATTTTACGGCTTCAATTGAGGGGAAAAATTCTTGCTTAATCTTAAATGTTTATAGTCAAAACTACTTGCTCCATAAAAGAAATATAATGAGCCTTAGATTACTCAAATTTGATGTCATTAAAGTACTTAAATGCATATAAAATCTAGTATATATGCATATCATCTGATGGAGTGAATGAAAATTTGGCTATAATTAGTAAACAAAATGTTACTTAAAAAATCTTTAAATAGCCTTTCATTTTGCATGTTAACGGGAATGTTGGAAGTACATATAAACCTTATCCTGGAGTTAGAGAGAGCTCACGGATTTGAAAAATCCTAGAGCTCAACCTAACGATCTATATTGATGATTATCACCGATGTCCACCATTATCACAACCCGATATAACATAACTCATATGTCGTTTGGTAAGGGACTGAGAAACTGACCAAGTTCTATTTGAAAAAAAAAAAAAATATTTTCCAAATTATAACAAGAAACCACTAACATATTAATATAAAAAAATAGAAACATCATCCCCTATATAGACATCTAAGAACTAATCTTATAAAAAAAGCATTAATTATAATTTTTCAATAATCTCATCAAATTAAAATTTTCCTATGATTAAAAAAAAAATCATCTATGACATTAGAAAAATTCCTTAAACAGCAACACTTTAATCTTACTCCAATAGGTCCTTCACCTTTCTTAAAACATGTAAAAAAAGAATGAACAAACAACCCAGCAAGAGACAAGAAAAAAAATTACATATTCCAAATTACACATATTATTTTTAAAATGCTAGATAATCATATATTTTTATGAAAAAAATAGGTAAAAGTTATAAAAATTGCGCCAGCGTCACAACTCCACAGATTCAGTGCCACATCACTACAATTTTCCTCAAAGCCATAGCACCACAATACGAGGGCCGCAGGAAAACAAGTTTGAAAATTTATCTAAAAGCTTAGAGTCGAGGTGCTATCTAGTGAGCATCATAAATCCAAATTGCCTTAGCTCCATGGAGGAAAATAGTTGAAGACGATTAAACCAATGAACCAATGCGAGGAGTAGGGAACTGACACAACAGTTTAACAACGTCATAGCACCACTAGTATTGTGTCATGACGTCAACTCAGTTTTTTTTTTTTTTTCTATAAATAGGAAGCCTAGTGTTCATGTTAAAGGGTGTGTGACTTGGGGTGATATGAGAGAGAGTGTGTGTGAGTGTGTGAGGGTACTTTTAGTGGAGGCTAGCCCATTTGTACCTATTGTGTGAGTCTTATACTAGTTTGGAGAGAAAAATGGAGTGCAAAGGAGTTTGTATTGATTGACAAAGGATTTTCAAGTCATTTCTATCCTTATCTTCAACATTGTACTTTTATTTTGTTTTGTGAAATAAAAACATTTATTGTGATTACTTTTATCTCCATGTCTAACTAAACTCTTTTATCTAAACTTATGATAGTTTAAAAATTATGTATTGCATATAGTAGATTTACAAGTTTATGAATTGATTTATGATGTTTTTAAATATCCCATACTATATTTAGCTTGTCTATAGACCATGCATAAATTTAAAATCTAATGTGATCTATAGTTTTGATGGAGGAGTAGAAGTTAAATAGAAGATTGTAATCTTGGCATGCATAGACATATGATGGTTAGGATTATGAGATCTTAAGGAACAGTAAAACTATAGTTGGAAGAAATCCTTGCTAAAACTATAACGAGCTTGATAAAGACGAGGAGTGCTTGTGCTCTAATTCATAGAAATATTAGGATGAAATCCCTCTATTGCAAGCATGTATTTTTAAATATCATAGTTTAGAGATTTGAAAATTATTATCTTTATCTTTTATACTATAGTTTTTTACTTTTGATTGCTTCGCCCTTAATAATCAAATGATAAAATAAATATAATATTTTTATTAAGCAACACTAGAGTGAGTTTGAGATAATTCCAAATTCTCATTAGAATGATACTCATCTCATCACTTTATTACTTGACATGACACGTGCACAAGCATTGAATAGGAGTTACTTCACACCAAGTTTGAATCCAATCTAAGGTGTCTACAATCATGCCCAAGAATCTAATTTGGAATAATTTTTTTTCTTTTAGCTTTTATTAAACAACAACTAGAGCTATCTAATTTCATTTATCAGTAATAAAATTATATATCAGTGAACATAAGCTTTATTGATCAAAATATTCATATACATCTATATTTATTGACTTAAAAATCATATATAATACTTAAGAATCATATAGATAATTTATCATTATATTTATAAGTACAAAAAATAACTAAGAAAAAATGAACTAATCCAGAGGAATCTTGATTAGCTTCACACTCGTGAACCTCTTCCTTGACCTTGACTTGAAATCATTTAAATCATATATAATGAGTTAAGAACCCCAATAGGTCATTAAAAAGTATATAGCTAAATTTTAAAGTATGGTAAATAAGTAGTATGTATGTTGTCATACAATTTATAACAGCAACAATCATAATATTAGAAATCAATCCATATATAATAAAGCTCACTCCCAATAGCAGTAAAGTCATTAAAGTAATAAATAGTATGATGCAAAAAGCAATAAAATAGCTAGTAATCCCGTAAACCAGTATATATATCAATTTAATGTAATAATGACCAATCATGTCATAGTAGTACCATTCAATCAGTAAAGAAATCATATTAATCGAAAGAACCAAATTCTCAAAAAAACTGTCAGAATCACATCAATGTAATAAGACCATAAGAAAGTGAATATAACATATCTAGTCATAAAGTATATTGATCATATGCTAAGTGTATCCAATATATCATATGCTCAATATATCTTCAAATGAGTAGATATTATCAATAATCACATTGTAATAATATTAGTATCAGTTTCGTCTGCTATAATAACATTAGTACAGTGCTGTAATAGTAGTAGTAAGGTAGGTAATAATAAATTTATATAATAACAACGAGTTGATATAATATTAGTACAGTCTTATAATAGTAGCAAATCAGTGGAATGAATTTCAATAATCAAACAAAAATAAGTAAAGATTCCCAACTAAAGTAGTATTTTTCAATATTAGTAATCCATATTAGTAACCTGTTGGCTTGGCAATGGGGTCATCACTCTTTGTTCGTCAGTACAGTAATAACTCCTTATAGCTACCATCAATGAATTAGTAGACGATAACACTAAATTGCAGTATTTAAATAAAAATCTATCAACCCACCAGAATGTACATGTCAATAAGTCTTCATCCAACGTTAGTGGATTTTCTATTTTTCTTATTATTTTTATATATTTTATTATCAAAGTATTATGATAATAATAGTAACCAGCTATCACCCATTCACATGCCAGTATTCATTCTCAATGCTTGTATTAAAAATATTCTTAAATACAATACACTATGAACAGAATTCATAGTTTCAAAATATAACCAATTTATCAGAGGCTGTGTAAAATACTATTTTAAGACTTCAAACATACTACAACATTATTTTTCAGAGTCTGAGTTATTTTTTATTAAAAAAATATATAAATTTCAAAATACCTAGTGAAAAATTTTCAAAAAATATTTAAAATGAGCATAATCTCAATCTCTATAACTTTTAAAAAGTTTCTATAATGCAATGTTATCCATATTTTTTTAATTAAAATAGAAATTTAATTGAGAAATTAAAAATTTATTATTAAAAATTGAGATAGGCATAATGTGACCTACCTCGATCCAAAAAATTTTCCTAACTAAGCCGACAGCTAAAAAAGATATGAAGCGACTAAAAAATTCTTCTTTCCTCCTCCAAAACCCTCTTCTTCTCTCTCCTACTCAGCTGGCTACGATGCTTGAATGAATAGAATAGTGGATTTATTTTATATTTAAAGAATAAATAGTGGCCTACAGCTATGACACTACCACTTAGCATTGCAGCACTAGTTCATTTTTTAATAGCCCGAGATTATAGGACTGAAATATCAATATTGGTACCTTAACATTGTTACAATGCCACAGTGCTCAGACACCCAACACCTAAGTGCTCAAATAGTAAAATTTTAATTTTTTTTGCCAAAAAGCACTCCAAACCCCTAAACTCGTTCTAGAACACATGCATATATTTTCCATACACAAAAATACTTTCAACCACATACAAATTGGTTTAAAACACAAAATTTTGAATATTTACCTTTTTAAAATTTACTTTTTAGATTTTTGGGAGATTACATCTATAACATGCAATTAAACGAAATTAATAGAAAGTCATTTAATTATTCAGGAAAGTAAATTGATCAATTGGCCATAATTTTAATTTCAATGGATATGGCTCATTAGCATAAATCTATATAGGGTCTATTTGTGATTTTTGCTCCACTAGATCAATTTCTATTAAATTTTAAAGTTTCGTGCATTTAATTTGATTAAAATGCATGTATTATCCTAATTACATAGTTGGAAATTAACTCGTACGGCACTTTCCATGCGATAGAATTTTAATTATGTGTTATATAATAATATGTCATCATGCCAAATATGACTTAATCTAAGCTATTCAATTTAGGTTCAAATGGTTAGGATTAAAAGAGTGATAATCATAGGCCGTCGTATGGTTGTATGTCTGACAAAATTAGTGTTATCCCATAAAATTAAAAGGAATAGACTGTTATGATTTCATATTCCTTCTCTCACAAAGAATTTAGGCCACATGTACATTTAACTCAACCATTTCCTATCATATTGATCCAATAGGATCTATTAGAGGAAAGTGCTCAATCCAATAGATGGATCATCATGGGTTGCACACTTTCTTCACAATGTTTCATACAACTACGAAATTGCTATGAGTTAAAAAATTACTTTCAAGCAAAGGTAAATTCATGGGGATTTTTGTTGAATTGGAATCATCTAATTGCAGATAATGATCCTCTTTTAGTTATTAAGCTCTAAAGTTGATTGGATCAAGTTTGAATTTTGCACCACCACAACTTCATTGAAACTCGCTCAAACTCACAAAAGAAGGCTACTGGGAGGCTAGGGAAGGGTAGGGATTAATTTTTCACACACTAGGGAAGCTCGGGAATGCAAGTTCTAGAACCCCTATTCAGCAAAATTTGAAGTATCTATGGAGGGTAGTTGAATGTATGGAGATAAAATTTTATCCACAAGAGGTCATACTTTGCAATTGAACCTATTTGAATTGGTCCAATGACATGTAAACAAATAATGGAGCTAGGAACTTAAGATGGGATATTTTAATTGAACAGTGCATATTCACTCTATATGGTATCGTTTTCAAGAAATTTTGATCCAATTAATGAACACCCTAGGCCCTCATTGGGTTAGGTTGGGTTTAGGAAAACTCAGGGTGTCCAGTTGGTCACATGTATAGGCTTTAGGAAGGCTAATTTCATTTAAAATGGGTTTTAGCCCATTTGGGATAACATAGGTTAGCTCAATTGGGTGACTCAAGCTAGCCTAGGGCTTGGGCTAGTTAGGACAGGTAGTTTAAGATGTATGCATGCAACTTGAATGATTTGGAGGCCATAGTTTAATAAACTTTGGATTTACTCAAGTGTAATGTGTCCAAAAGACCATATATGGTCAACTTGGTCGACCATGTTGACCCAAGATGAACCAAGGAACCTAATGGGTCTTTGTGGATTTATGAAGGTGTTTAGGAGGTTTAAGATTCCATGCTAAGGGTTGAAATTAATTTGATAATTAAAATGATCATTTAGGTCCACTAAAGCTTATATGTTCAACTTGGTCAACTATGGCCCACCTTGGACTCCATTTGGTTTAAAAATATTCATGGAGATGTTTGAAAGCCTTTTGACACAATCCTAATGTTTATGATTTGATCTAGCCCAATAAATGACATTTATATACATTTAGGGCTCTAAAGAATCTAGGGTCAAACTTGGTCAACCAAGTGATGACAATGGGTCCCAAAGGGGTCAAACAACTTAGGAGATGGGTTTAGGTCATTCCCAAGGGTTTAAGTTTATGTTGGACATGAAATGCCATCTTGAGTGGCATGCCTTTAAATATAAGTGACTTGGTTTAATTTGAGTTTTAACCTTAGGTTAAGCTTGGAATGACTTTGGAAATACTCTAACAAATCATGAGAATGGTCTAAGAGATGTCTAAGCCATTTTGGATTGAGTTTAGGTTAAAGATCTCATAGTTCTTTCTAAGATCCTTATATGTTAGGTATACACCAAAAGTTAAAACACATAAGCACTAAAAATGATTGGGGAAAAAGTGTTTCAAAAATGAGATCAAAATGACATGTGATGCCTTAGGATCTAATGGAAGGATTGCACTACTTAAACTTTTACTTATTTATCTCAACCATTCAATATTAATAGCAAAAGCTAATAACATTTTTAATCTATAAAAAAGTATCAACAAATTTCGTTTAATCCATACCTAAACATAATAATCTCGATCCCAAAATTATATACAATAAATAAATAAAGGTTGCATTACAAAATAAATAATATCTCAACTTCCAGGATTATGATGCCTACTTCTAGAACTAATCTACTTAATAGGACCCTTACCTTTCATTGAAACATTAAATGAATGGGATGAGTATAACTAGCTCAATGCACTTCCTAGATGCTTCACAGAACATATGGCCTCATAAGTTCACTTACACTTCACTTCTAGATCGCATCAAAATTCGTACAGTCTTAGACTTTCAAACATTCATTTCAAATTGTAATTTATAAGTAATTGATCAACTGAATTGCAATGCAATGATTATTAAGCTTATGTTCCAATGCTTACTTAAAGTTTCACTTACACTTATACCTCCCTTTACCTCCCACATCTACTTATATTAAGTGGGGCTAGAATCGCTTCCTCATCTACATCAGGTATATGGGGCCAGAAGAGTATTTACAGTGTTACTTAATCTTTCAAACCTACTTTCAACAAGTGGGGATAGAATCCCTCTCTCATCTACATCAGGTATATGTGGCTAGAAAAATATATATGGCCCTTATAATATAACAAAGAGTGTATTGTTTTACCTTTCAAAATAAATGTTTACATGCCATGCAATGAAGGATGAAGATACAATGCAGCGATACTAAATAGAGTATTAAAAATGTGCATGAATTACTAGTAAAACCCTCATTACTTGTGAAATAGAACACTCACTAAACTTTTTTTCTTTTCAATTTTTTAACTTCAAAGAAACATTCACTTATAACTACTGCATTTTCTAGAAAGCCTCAATTTGATACTATACTCTAAAAACTATATTAAAAAATTAACCAACTAAAATTTAATTTCTTATTGCAAAAACGTTCAAAATAGGGCATATGACAACATATAAAAAGTTATACGGTGAAAAGTTCTTAAAACTAAAAAAAATAATTAATTTTAATCCATAACTTATTATAAAACAACATAAATGAAAATAAAAAATAGGGATTCAGAAGCCTACCTCGAGCTTTATAATTTCCCTAATTGGTTGGATAATTAATTCCTTAGTTTGGCCTCCAAAACTCCTCCCACTCTTTCTCTTTCTTCTTCTTCTTCTCCTCTCTCTCTCTCTCTCTCTCTCTCTCATACCCCCTGAAAAAAAAACTAGGTTTAGGAATTAGGAGTAAGTATTAAAATTTTTTAGGCTTACTGATTCACAACCATTCAGCCCTTTACCGATTTCGTAGCCTGTCACAACCCCAAGATCTAACTTGAAAGAATTATTCAGTCGATCCTATAAATTAATCAACTACTAGAGCTATATGTAGTCATCAATCAATGATAAACAGTACAACATAGTTTATATTTTAAAACATCAATATAAACAACTATATTCAATCCCAAAAGTCATTTACAATAGTCAAGATCTTCAATAATGATCACACATCCATCCAATCCTGGGTACAAAAGAATAACTATAACAAAAAGGAACAGAACCTGAAGATTCCTTATCAACCTCACATACCTGCTCCCTTGTCCTGACTGAAAATCATTAACCACATATAATGAGCTTAAAAAGCCCAGCAGGTCACCAAATACCTTCAACTAAAATCAAAGCATGGTAAAGAAGTAATATGCATGTCCATCAATCAAATCATGGCAATCACTTACACATTATCATTAAGTCAATGTAGAATCAGAAATAAGTGCAGAAACATACACATAAAAAGTAAAATCCACAATCGATAGTAGAAGAATTAGTAAACAGTATAAAAGTCCATAAAGCTTGATGAATTAGTACGTGCATCAAATCTCTATAGTAATCATCGTATCTATAACATCAGTCAAATTAATAGAGAAATCCTCGGATCAATCATATCATTCAAATCAATGAAGAAATCATCAGGTCAATCATATCAGTCGGCATAAAGAGAAATCATTGGGTCAATAATATTAGTCGGTATAAAATCGTATCAAACACCAAATCAACACTATCATTCATGACTATTGAACTCAAATCAATGCAGTAGAATCATATCAAAACGTACACTTGTAATTCAATTATTCAATATCACGTGCTCAGTGAATCACATACAATTCAGTTGTTCATTATCACTTGCTCAATGCATCACATGCAATTCAGTTATTTATTATCACTTGCTCAGTGCATCACATGCATAATATCAGTACAATGAATCTGTAGTATCAATGCCTGTATCAGTATCAGTAACAATCCAATGACATAAATAGTAATGTTATAACAATGAAATCGTGCAATAACAATAAAACCGTACAGTAATGATAAATCTGTACAGTAATGATAAATACGTATAGTAACGATAAATCCATATAATATCAATAAATCTGCACAGTATCAATAAGAACAATTCTTTAAAACATGCAATTCAGTGCAGTAGTCATACTCAACAAGTAAAAGCCCTGTATATTACAGTTTTTTTCATACTTGTATTAGTATTAGTATCATATCCGTTCGCTCAGTAAACAGAGTCGTCACTCTTTGCCCATCGGCATAGAAATCATCTCCTTATAACTCCCATCAGTAATCACATGATCAGTAAAGGATAACACTAATCCATATTTAAAGGAATGTCCGTCGGCCCACCATCCTGTACAGGTTAATTAGTCTCCAACCAACGGTTCAACCAATCTTTAATTATCTTTCACACACACAATAATATAACAGTAATTTCAATCATATATCCATATTCATTTATGTCTCATAAGTGCATTGCAATCAACAAACATGATTTAACTCAAATTAGAAAATCTTGAAATATCATACTTCAAAGCCACCTGGTGAAAAATCATAAATAAATACTCGTAATCACATTCTCTATAACATATGAAAAGTTATGCGGTGAAAGTTTTGTCAATATAAAGATATGCATGTTTTTCGATAACGAAAACACAAAACTAAGCAGAAAAATATCAAAACACAAAATTTTTGAAATCAAAAATAGAGTTTGAATTCCTTAATACGAGATGAATAATTCTTCCAATTGTGACGACTGACAAAATCGCTCCGTGTCCTCCGAAACCAAGCTTTTCCCCTTCTCCCTTTCTCTCTCCTCTTTTGCCTCAACCAAAAAATATCCTTTCTTTTATAAACGGGAAACAATATTTTCGATCGTACGAATGATATTTTTTTGTTCATACCGGGACGATCGGTTCTGGATTGCATTCAGACCATATTCATACATACGATATTTTTCGTTTGTCCCGGGACGATCAGCTCTGTCAAAAACTTCTTCAGTTCGTACAACGGTCCATACATATGAAATCAGTTCGTACATACAAACCTACACCCAAAAATCTATAATCTGGAGGGGTTTTGCATAGCCTCTCTCACACATTTGTACAATTAATATTTTTCGCTCGTCCCCTGCCTCGACCCGAAGACTCTCACTACTTTTGCGTTGGCTTGCTCAAATGGAATACAGCCGAGAGTTTTTTTTATATAAGATATAATGTGGTATTATATCATTTGTTCTATAAAATTGGTTTGTTCCATGCAAAGATCTTCCTACTTCATTGCTTTGTCTTCATTTTGTTGTTAGATCTTTAATTTTATTTTGTTTGATCTTATATGATTTATTATTTATTTCTTTGCATTTATAAGATTGATTCTGTAGGTTTTATTTTTCTTATCATTTGTTATCTAAAATAAGCTTGTTCTTTTTTGCGTTGTATGTATGTGTAATGTATTATCTTGTTTGATTTTTGAATAGATATATAATAAGATTAATCTTAAGGAATCTTTGAGTTTGAATATTATGGAGATATATTTCAAGTGATCTTCAATTCCAAAAATATCAAATGGCAATAGCAATTAGGTTGAAGATCATAACGAAAAGCGTATTCGAGTGGATGTTGATTTACCCAATAATATAGAAGTAAGTGTTGAAAATCTTCCATCTGATCTAGGACTATGAATTCTCGTTGTTGACTTTAATCCTAATATTCAGGATGATGTTCAAAGAATATATTTATAATGAGGGCCATTTTAGCTTCTTAGTCATAATTTTCTGAAAACTAAATTCGGAATGAAAGACAAATAATTTAATCTTACTTGGTTTGACAAGTACTCTGATTGGCTAGAGTATAGCATAAGCAAAGACAAATCATATTTTCTTTATTGTTAACTGTTCAGAAAACTAGGTAGAGGGAATGAAGAGGAAGAAGCATTTAATAAAAATGATTTTTTTAATTGTAATAAAATAGACAAATTTGATCTTCATATAGGAGGTCATAATAGTGTGAATAATAATGTTAGACGTAGTTCGAAGACCTACTGAAACAGAATAAACATATTGGGATTATGTTCCAAAAGCAAACAGATCAAACTACATATGCATATTGTATCCATCTCAATACTTCTATTGATTGTTTAAGATTTATTTTGAACCAAGGGCTAGCTTTCTAGGGATATGATGAGTCTTCTACATCCAAAAATCAGGGTAATTTTCTTGAACTGGTGTAATTTTTGGCTGAACATAATAAAGACATAGATGATGTGATTTTAAAGAATGCTCCATAAAATTTAAAGTTAATTGCACCTGATATTCAAAAAGATATTACACGAGCATTCGCTATTGCTATTACAAAGTTTATATTTGAGGAGATTGGTGATAAATTTTACTCAGTTTTAATTGATGAATCACGTGACACATCTGCTAAGGTGCAAATGGCAATCATAGTCCATTTTTTTAATAAGAAAGGCGAGATAGTGGAACATTTTTTAGGGATTTCAGATACTACTGCAAATAGTCTTAAATTGGCGATTGAACAACTCTTATCAACATATGGTTTGAACATATATAGAATATGGGGTTAAGGATATGATGGTGCTAGTAATATGAGAGAAAAGTTTAATGGTTTGAAAGCTCTATTTCTAAATGAAAATCAATCTATATATTACATTCATTGCTTCTCATATCAGCTTCAATTAGTATTGGTGGCAGTGGCAAAAAGTCATGTTCTTATTGCTTTGTTGTTTACAATCATTTTGAGTGTAATAAATCTTGTTGGTGTTTCTTGTAAGCGTCGTGACCAAGTTCGAGAAATACAACGTGAGAAGATATTGAATGAATTACAAAGTGGAAATCTTTTATTTGGGCAAGGCTTAAATCAAGAAATAACCCTTAGGGGTGCTGGTGATAGGCTGTGGGGCTCACACTATGAACATATTTTAAGATTAATTATAATATTCTCTATAGTAATTAATGTTCTAGAAATCATTTTGGAAGATGGCTTAAGCTTATAACAAAAAGGTGAGGCATATGCTTTATTAGAATCATTACAGATCTTTGAGTTTACCTTTTTCCTACATCTTATGAAAGATATTCTTGGTAACTTTAATAAACTATCACAAGCTTTACAGAGAGGAGAAAAATATATTATTCATGCTATGTCTTTGGTACGTATATGCAAAAAAAAAGACTGCATGATATGAGAGATAACAAGTGGACTGACTTGATCAGTAATGTAACCTCATTCTGTGAGTAATAGAAAATCAATGTTCCATATATAGATGACAAATAGGTTGCTCATGGTTGGCTACACCGTAGAGCTCAAGATATAACAAATTTATATCATTTTCGGGTTGAAATTTTTTACATAGTGCTTGATATGTAGTTTCAGGTTTTGAACAATCAGTTTACAAAAGTAAATACCTAACTATTTTTGTGCATTGCATGTATGAATCCTAATAATAGATTTTATGCATTCAACAAAGACAAGTTGATTCGAATGACACAGTTTTATCCAGCTGATTTTAGTCTTTCTTGATCAGGCGGTTCTTGAAAATCAATTGGATATTTATATCATGGATATGCGATATGAGGATCAGTTCACCTCATTAAAAGATATTGGGAGTCTTACTGAGAAAATATCCAAAGTAGGAAGGATATAATATATCCTGTTATTTTTAACCATTGGAACTGGCATTGGTATTACCCGTTGCTGTAGCAGGCATTGAAAGAGCTTTTCTTGCCATGAAGATTATAAAAAATTGGTTATGAAATAAAATTGGCGATCAATGGATGAATGATTTATTAATTGCTTATGTTGAAAAAGAAATTTTGGATTATATTGATAATGAAGTAATCATTCAACTCTTTCATAATATAAAGAGTATATGCTATAAATTGTAAGTTGTTTACTATCTTATATTTAATATTATATATTTTTGGATAATTATTAATAAAAAAATTTTAAAACTGCCTATGCCTGTCCCAAGCCCAAATGAAAAAAGTTGAGAAAATTTTTTAATAAAATAAATTAGGCCAACATCCTAATAAATAACATGTCTTTAATTTTTTTCTTTAATGCTAATGCTGATCTTAAAATAATAATAATAATAATAATAATAACTTACATGTCTTTAATTGATTAAAGTAACTTCTAAAGCTCCATTTTAATGTACTCTTAATTTCCTTGAGTTTCCTTGGCTTTTATTGACTTCCAAATGATTTAGCATATTGCATCAATATTAGTCGTGAAATTCATTACTATATACATTAGCATCTTTAATAATATATTTATTACAATAGATAATCATCTTTGGAGGCTTAGGCCCAACTTTGTAGATAATAGTCGCTATTGTCAATTATTAGGCTTTATTCATTTATTTGGCCAAGTTTCTTGATCATAGTCACTTGATTTATTTTCAACTAGATAGCCTTAGGTTTAATTGGATTTATTAGATTTTTTTTAATTAAACCCATTGAGAGGCTTATGTGTTACATAAACAATAAAAATACAGGTCCTTAAAGAACCAAAAGCTCTCTAAAAATACAATCTTTGAAGTAAAACCTATGAGCCAATGATTCTACATATTACAATAGACCGGGAAAAAATAAAAAACACCAAGAAAGATCCAAAGAAGACCAATCCAGCTCAAAGAAGTAATAGAAGCCTCACAGTAACTAGTAGAAGCCACAGTAACCTTAGAATAGAGACCTGCACATAACAAAAGACATAAATAGGCAGAAGCAAGAGAAGCCAAAAACCCACCCAGCAATAAATCCAACACAAGCAAAGAGCCTTGACAAGAGTATTCACAAAAACCAACAATCGACAAAGAGGAACAACCAACAAAACTAAGGACACAATACCCACACAGCCCAACCGCAACTAAAATAGCCCAGCCATCAACACCCCTCACATCAAACAACCAAACAAAGCCCTACCATCGGAAGAATAACAACCACAAGAAGACAACCAACCAAATAATGGTCATCAGCATAAGACAAAAACAAAGATAACGCATTACTTCTTTTAGATTTTTGCTTACGACATTTGTTAGTAATATGGGAAAAGGCTTTTTAAACAACACGACTCACATTCAAGGCATACATGTATTGAAATGTATCCACCGACTCATCCATGTCATCCTCACCAACCCCACAAGGCAAGGAAAATGACCCATCTAGCCAATCAGATTGATCTACACAAGTGTCTCTTGATTTGGAAACCAATTGAGCTTTAAAAGAATTAGTAGAAATAAGCGCAATCTGAACATCTATAAGAGGCACATTCCCATTCAGCCCCACACACAGTACAAGGTGACAAAGTTGGCTTGTTATAAACCACAGGAAAGTCAACTAAAGCAATAACCAAACCACTAAAAGAATCATTCAATACTACTATTTTAACATCACATAATTCAATGTTCACCCCATTCAAATACCCATGACAAGAGCCAGAGACAATTTCCTTAAGAGCTTTCTCAACAACAGGTGAAAGAACCAGGTCATTAACACAAGCACCCTTACCTCCATCATGACCCAAACATGTCAAATCTACAAAAGGAGAAGAATATTTAATGCCATCAATGTTCACAACGTGAATAGGTAATCCAATATCGCCCAAAATAGGATTAAAAGTATTTAATTTCTTATGAACCGAAACAACAACATGATGAAGCATAAGGTCATCCGAGACCATAAATCGGGCTAAACCAATTGCCCCACCTCACCATAAACGTGGCCTGCATTAGCCGTAGCAATAGTTTCATGCAAAGATAAATTAACACACACATTGCCCAAAACATTATCATTCACAACATTATTAACCTTATCACCCGTATTAATAACCAAAAGGGGTGACCAAGTTTCAAATTATCCACATTTTCCTGTATAGATAACTCAACCATATCACCCACCTTTATAGCAATAGGGTTACTAGTGGGAGCTTCTGCTAAATGAGGGAGTAAAATGTGACATTCTAATTTCAAATGCCCCAAAGCTTTTTAGTGAACATGATAAGAAGGAAAACTTCTATTTCCACAAACTGAATACAATCCAAACTTTCATAACCTAGCCAAACTTGATCAAGATAACGTTTGGTAACATCTAACTCAACAAGAACACGCACTACAGGAAAATCTCTATTACCGCTGGATTTTTCGAACGGCTTTTCGGTGGACTATTTTCAGTGGCTTCCCAACATATTTCCAGCGAAATATGTCCGACTAATTTTTCTATAGATTTTTCTGCGGCGCTCCGGCGACTTCCTGATGGCTTTGGTTCTGGCGGCAATTCATTAAAGGGTCTTCTATCATTAGAGGTTGCATTATTCATTTTAAGGGTCCGCCAAACAAAGACCCCAAACCATGAAGGTATGGGGAGAAAAGAGGTGAGGTCGAAGGTTATGGAAGGAGATTGAAATCGGAATGGTATGGAATTCCACATTAATGTCAAAATGAGGAGTCCACTTAAACAGTTTCATGAAAATCATTGTAATACCAAATTTTAAATAAAGCAATTGCAAAATAAATATGGATCTTCTTTGGTTTTTAAAGATTTTTAATGAAATAATGTTATGCATTTATGAGCTAATCTCAGTGCTTTAAAAATCGGACCGGACCGGCCGGTCCGACCGGTTCAACCGTGAACCAGTTTGAGGACTGGTTCGGTCCAGTTTGAAAACCGCCCTTGCATTAAACTGGACGGTTTTGGGATGAACCTCCAGTTCAACCGGTAAACCGGCGAACCGATCCCGGTTTTTTAAAACCGGCCGGTTCAAGTTTTTATATACACTATACAAAACAAAACTTTTAAGGGATATATGTGGGACTAAACATACAAAGGAAAGAGCCATCTTTAGTTTCATATTCACACTATACAACTTTTTTTTTTAATGAATTGAAAATTAATTTTAATAATATGAATAATATTTATTTTTTTAGTTGATAATATTTATTTTTTTAATTGATAATATTTATTTTTTATCTATTTATTTTTTTATATTTTTATGTGGATTCTACATTAATAGCTCTTGTCATGAGTAAAAATTATATGATATAAATTATAATATAAATAATTAATTTTTATAATTTGAATAATATTTAATTTTTATAAAATGAAATACTCTTATGTTAAAAATATACAAACTTCAAAAAGACCTCTATGTTAGTTGCATTTCTTTCTTTGTTAAATTTGTACTTAATGAGCTAACTTTAGCCTAAGTTTAAAATTAACCATAGACTGACAGGTCAAGTTTTTGGAGTCTTCTGCAATGTCTACTTGTCTAAGTAATAAAAACAAGCATGTTGCATGACTTTTATGATAGTATTAACGCCGTTCGTAATATTTTCATCTTTTTTTTTTCCTCCAAGATTACAAGTTTATGAATTTCTTTAAGATGTTTTTAAATCTCCCATGCTTAATTAGTTTGTGTATAGGCTATGCACATATCTATTATTAGAAAGCTTAATTTTTCTAAAATTCCATATTGGTGGCTGCCTAATTACTTTAATTAGTCTTCAAAAAGACCTCTATGTTAGTTGCATTTCTTTCTTTGTTAAATTTGTACTTAATGAGCTAACTTTAGCCTAAGTTTAAAATTAACCATAGACTGACAGGTCAAGTTTTTGGAGTCTTCTGCAATGTCTACTTGTCTAAGTAATAAAAACAAGCATGTTGCATGACTTTTATGATAGTATTAACGCCGTTCGTAATATTTTCATCTTTTTTTTTTCCTCCAAGATTACAAGTTTATGAATTTCTTTAAGATGTTTTTAAATCTCCCATGCTTAATTAGTTTGTGTATAGGCTATGCACATATCTATTATTAGAAAGCTTAATTTTTCTAAAATTCCATATTGGTGGCTGCCTAATTACTTTAATTAGTCTTCAAAAAGACCTCTATGTTAGTTGCATTTCTTTCTTTGTTAAATTTGTACTTAATGAGCTAACTTTAGCCTAAGTTTAAAATTAACCATAGACTGACAGGTCAAGTTTTTGGAGTCTTCTGCAATGTCTACTTGTCTAAGTAATAAAAACAAGCATGTTGCATGACTTTTATGATAGTATTAACGCCGTTCGTAATATTTTCATCTTTTTTTTTTCCTCCAAGATTACAAGTTTATGAATTTCTTTAAGATGTTTTTAAATCTCCCATGCTTAATTAGTTTGTGTATAGGCTATGCACATATCTATTATTAGAAAGCTTAATTTTTCTAAAATTCCATATTGGTGGCTGCCTAATTACTTTAATTAGTCTTCAAAAAGACCTCTATGTTAGTTGCATTTCTTTCTTTGTTAAATTTGTACTTAATGAGCTAACTTTAGCCTAAGTTTAAAATTAACCATAGACTGACAGGTCAAGTTTTTGGAGTCTTCTGCAATGTCTACTTGTCTAAGTAATAAAAACAAGCATGTTGCATGACTTTTATGATAGTATTAACGCCGTTCGTAATATTTTCATCTTTTTTTTTTCCTCCAAGATTACAAGTTTATGAATTTCTTTAAGATGTTTTTAAATCTCCCATGCTTAATTAGTTTGTGTATAGGCTATGCACATATCTATTATTAGAAAGCTTAATTTTTCTAAAATTCCATATTGGTGGCTGCCTAATTACTTTAATTAGTCTTCAAAAAGACCTCTATGTTAGTTGCATTTCTTTCTTTGTTAAATTTGTACTTAATGAGCTAACTTTAGCCTAAGTTTAAAATTAACCATAGACTGACAGGTCAAGTTTTTGGAGTCTTCTGCAATGTCTACTTGTCTAAGTAATAAAAACAAGCATGTTGCATGACTTTTATGATAGTATTAACGCCGTTCGTAATATTTTCATCTTTTTTTTTTCCTCCAAGATTACAAGTTTATGAATTTCTTTAAGATGTTTTTAAATCTCCCATGCTTAATTAGTTTGTGTATAGGCTATGCACATATCTATTATTAGAAAGCTTAATTTTTCTAAAATTCCATATTGGTGGCTGCCTAATTACTTTAATTAGTCTTCAAAAAGACCTCTATGTTAGTTGCATTTCTTTCTTTGTTAAATTTGTACTTAATGAGCTAACTTTAGCCTAAGTTTAAAATTAACCATAGACTGACAGGTCAAGTTTTTGGAGTCTTCTGCAATGTCTACTTGTCTAAGTAATAAAAACAAGCATGTTGCATGACTTTTATGATAGTATTAACGCCGTTCGTAATATTTTCATCTTTTTTTTTTCCTCCAAGATTACAAGTTTATGAATTTCTTTAAGATGTTTTTAAATCTCCCATGCTTAATTAGTTTGTGTATAGGCTATGCACATATCTATTATTAGAAAGCTTAATTTTTCTAAAATTCCATATTGGAGGCTGCCTAATTACTTTAATTAGTCTTCAAAAAGACCTCTATGTTAGTTGCATTTCTTTCTTTGTTAAATTTGTACTTAATGAGCTAACTTTAGCCTAAGTTTAAAATTAACCATAGACTGACAGGTCAAGTTTTTGGAGTCTTCTGCAATGTCTACTTGTCTAAGTAATAAAAACAAGCATGTTGCATGACTTTTATGATAGTATTAACGCCGTTCGTAATATTTTCATCTTTTTTTTTTCCTCCAAGATTACAAGTTTATGAATTTCTTTAAGATGTTTTTAAATCTCCCATGCTTAATTAGTTTGTGTATAGGCTATGCATAAACTTAAGCTTTAATGTGATCTTTAGTCTTGATAGAGGAGTAGAAAATAACTAGGGGATTTAAAATGTAATCTTGTCTTGCATAGACATATGGCGGTTCAGATTATGGAATCTTAATGAGATATTAAAATTGTAGTTAGGAGGAATCCTAGCTAATACTCTAACGATCTTCACAGAAACCATAACTTGTGCTTTGATTCATAGCAATATTAGGAAGAAATCTCTCTATTGCAAGCATGTACTTTTAAATACCATAGGTTTAGAGTTTTAAAAATTATGTTTCATTATCTTTTATAGCTATAGCTAGCTTTTTTTTACTTTTGATTGTATCACCCTTGATAATTAAATGATAAGATAAATATATTAGTTTTATTATTAAGCAGTAGTAGAGTAAGCTTAGGATAATTCCATCATGAGAATGATGATCATCTCATCACTTTATGACTTGACACGACACGTGCACTTGCATAAAAATATCAGAGTCACTTCACACCAAGTTGAATCCTATCTAAGTTGTTTATAACATGCATAATGAAATCAATAGGGAGACGTTTAATTATTCAGGAAAATGTACTGATCAATTGGCCTTAATTTTATTTTTGATGGATATGGCTCATTAGCACAAATTCATAGGGGCACTATTTGTGAGTTTGGGTCCATTGGATCAATTTCTACAAAATTTTAAAGTTCTATGTACTAAATTTGATTGAAATGCATATTATCATAATTACGCAGTTGGACGCTGACTCTGGTGGCACTTTCGATGCTGTGGCTTTTTAATTGGTTGTTTATATAACTACGAACAATTATGCCAAATAATATTTAATCTTAGCCTTTCTATCTAAGATCAAATCGCAAGGATTAAAAGGATTATCGAAAACCGCAAGCTATCATATGGTTGTATAAATGATGAAATCATCAAATCAAAGCTATCCAATAAATTTAAAATAAACAATTTATTCTAATTTTGTCTTCCACCTCCCACAAAAAATTGAGCCCAAAGAATTTGCTACAAGTTTGAAAATTACCTTCAGCAAAGGTGAACTGATCATGATTTTTACTGAATTAGAGCCTTCTACCACATGGAGCGATCCTCCTTTAGACACTGAACTATGAAATTAACTGGATCAAGTTTGAGCTTCAGACACTGAGCTATGATAAAAATATATTTTCTCATAATTTATTATATTTTTATCATATAATTTTTTGTATATGATATACATAAATTTTATGATCATTTTGACTATAATATTATTAGATTTTACTAGATAAAATAAAAGTTGTGATTTTTTATGGTATTGATTATTATATTGATTTTCTTAAATTTATAAATTTTAGCATTTATATTGCATTTCATGCATGAAAGAGTGATTGATACAACTGATATGAAATAAATGTAGTACAAGATACAAGCAAGGAATGTTGGCTATTAACACTATAATTAATTCACATTATCTGTTAAAACATAATATCCTACACATGAGGGTGAGCTGATGGACTTTCCTTAAAAGATAATTTGTGGTTTTATCCATATTATAGCCGGTCTACCGGCGAAGGCCGGCGGTTTTAAAAACATACGACGGCTAACTAAACCGCCGGAGCACCGTCGGTAAAAAGACCGCCGGTAGGCCGTCGGTCAATTAGCCGGCGGCGTCACAGCCGGAAAATCGCCGGCATAAAATCCTGTTAAAACCGGCGGTCGGAGCCGCCGAAAAACCTCCGGCTAATAAACCGCCGGTAAATAACCGTCGGTTATAGTTTCCTACGCGATTTTTTCCGGCGGCACAAAAACCGTCGTAAAGCAGCCGGTAGTTAAAAAAATCGCCGGTTAATATAGGATTACCGCCGGAAAAAACCGCCGGATTTCAGCATTTTTCCTGTAGTGTGAACCATCAATATGAAACTGATAAATAATTGATGTTGTTTCACTAAAACCCTTGTTATAAATTTATAGAGTTTTACTAATCATATTGATGTACGTTGTTTATCGTTTGATATTGATTAGAATTAGAGCATATTAATTGTTTTGCCTTGTATTGAAGGCAACAATGAGCGTTGATTACTTGTTGGGCTTTGCAAGCTTATTATGCGACTTTACCTAATTTCAGGTAAAGGTTAAAAATCTACGGTTTGAGGTTTTAAAGTAATGATATTTTAGTTTTTTTTTTTTTTTTTTCTTATTTTTGTTTTTTTTTTTTTTTTTAGAGTTATTCTTTTGTAGCTTGTATTGAATATTGTATAATTTTTTTTAGACTTTTGTTGTAAAATGTAAATATTGACAAAAAGAAATATAAAAATATTTTTCATTTGTTTATCTTTTTGATACAATTAATTAGCTCTAGATGTCGAATTAATCTGATTGTAAATGAATGATTATTGATTGTTAATCGAAAAAAAAAAGAATAGAATAAATTGAAAAGATAACACTACAGTAAAAATGCGTGTTACCGGCGGACAAAATCTGTCAGAAAATGCCCAAAATACGTCGGAAACAAGAATTTTCGGCGGAAAATATATATATAATGAATATTTTGGCTGTAATATTATTGAATTTAATTAGATAAAATGAAAGTTATAATTTTTTATCGTATTGATTATTATATAGAGTTTTTTGAATTTATAGATTGCAGCATTTCATATTGCATTTCATGTATGAAAGAAAGATTAATAAAATAGATATAAAATATATATATTATATGAATGCAAGCAGGAAGGCTGATTGTTAACACTATAATTAATTCACGTTGACTGTTAAAATATAATATCATATATAGGAGGGTGAGTCGATAGATTTTCCTTAAAAGATAGTTTGTGGCGTTATCCCGATTGTACCCTATAATTAGTTATCAAATTATACAAATGAGTACATGGTGATGACCCTTAAATGATTATTGAAAGCCACCGGTGAATTAACTTATGATAATGAAAAATGATGATAATATAAAGATCGATGACCAATTGGTCGATAATCAGGGTTAAATTAAAGACTGATGACCAACTATGTGACAATTAGGGTGGAATGATGAAAACACCATATTAAAGTTATATATCATGCCTTGCTCTTCATAATTGTATTCATGATTGCATTTACATGACAATATAGTGAATTGATTAATAGATATATTGATATAGTATATTGATAGACAGTTATGTAATGATTGATAGAAGCATATAGTGGAACTACCAGCATAAAATTGATAGATACTTGATATTGTTTAACTGCAACCCCTATTAGATTTATAGACTTTTTATTGATCATAATATTGATGTATACTGCTTATTAAATAATATTGATTAGAATTGGAGCGTATTTATTTTTTCCGTGAATTGAAGCCTTGAAGGCATCAATGAGTTTTTGTTATTTGCTAAGCTTAGTAAGCTTATTATATAATTTTATATGGTTTAAGATAAAGGTAAAGAACTTGCAATTTGAGGTTTAACATTGATGATATTTTAGCTTATTTAAAGTTCTTTGGTTAGACATATTCTTTTGTAGCATGTAGTGCATATTGTAAATATTATTATAGACTCTAGTTGTAGAATATGAATATTGATTATAGAAATGTGATGATATTTTTTCTATTATTTATTTATTTTCAATAGAATAATTAATAACCTATGGATGTTAAATTAATCTGGTTGTAAATGAATGATTAGTGGTTGTTAATTGGAAGGAAAAAAAATGAATAGAATGAGTTAAAAAGATAATAAAGAGGAAATAAAAGAAATTCTTTACTAATCATCTTGAGTGACATGGGTTGTAAATATTAGTAACTTGGGTTAACTTGAGTTTTACCCATATCTTAAGCTTGGAATGACTTTAGAAATAATCTAACAAATCATGAGTATGTTTTAAGAGATGTATAAGCCATTTAGATTTAGTCTAGGTTGATAACCCCATACTTTTGTTTACCTCACTATTGGTGAAGTCGACGTTCTATCTTCCCCTAGAATTTTCCTAGAATCTAGATTTACCTACCTTAGTGTAGAAATTACCCCTAGGATTCCCTTTAGGTGAACACCTGATGACATAATGTCGATTCAGCCTTGATCATGGCAATTTATTCCAATTAAATAGGTTTGTGTCTAATTGAATTTAATCAATTTGATTTCAATATTAGCGAAGATCAATTAAATCTAAATTATGTTAAACTAGGCTATATCAAGTCGATTCAACCCGTTGTTGAGTCAATTCGATTCGACTCACATGCTCACTTCGACCTTGATGCCATCGATCGGCAGTCAAATTAAATCAAGCGATGTCTCAAGCTTAATTCACACTATGATAAACTTACTTTGATAGTTTAATTCGCCTATTTAAGTATTTTTTTATATTTATTTATTTATGTGATAAATTTGTCCTCCGTGGATGAAGAGGCTGATTCCTCCCTTGATTTCTATCAATTCATAATCCAAAAATAAATCTTAATATGAAAACACTAAGAGATATAAAGAGAAAAGATTTAGTAATCTTAATATAGTTATATATTATACTCATGCAAAGTTAGCTATCTATTATTAAATAGCTTAATTTTTCTAAAATTCCATATTGGAGGCGGCCAGATTAGTTTAATTAGTCTTCAAAAGACTTTTATGTTTGTTGCATTTCTTTCTGTGTTAAATTTCTACTTAATGAGCTAACTTTTGCCCAAGTTTCAAATTAACCAAAGACTGACACCTCAAATTATTGGAGTCTTTTGCAATGTCTACTTGTCTAAGCAATAAAAACGAGCAGGTTGCATGACTTTTATGTTAGTACTAACGTCGACGTCAGTAATATCACTAAGAACTTTCTCATTTATTACAATAAAATCATATTTCTTATAATTATGATAATATCCTCTTAGTTTTTTAGCTCTTGCTAATTGACCACTTAATTATTTTTTGTTAATTAATATAAGAGAATAATTTATTAAGTTAATAAGTTTATTTGTTTGTTTATTTTAAGAAATCAATATGTTTATATAAGAATAAAAGTAATTTTCATTTTACCTTACTTTTAAAACGATGAGTTGGTTTTAGTGAAAGAAATTAGAGTAACTTTTCATGTTGATTCTTAATAAATAATTATTTGAATTTGTGAAGTAATTAGAATATTTATTTGATCGAACACAAATATTGATGCAATAGCTAAATTAGAAATATTCGGAATTTAAACTGAAACCATCTAAACTTTGTTTTTAGTGAACTTATAGTCGATATAAATGTTTTGAAGATGTAAACCCAATAACACAAAAAACATCTTGATTCAAGTCCAAATGATCATAACTCAAGCACTTGAAGCATAATTAATAATTTTACAGCTTCATTTGAGGGGAAAATTCTTGCTTAATCTTACATGTTTATAGTCAAAACTACTTGCTCCATAAAAGAAATATAACGAGCCTTAGATTACTCAAATTTGATGTCATTAAGGTACTTAAATGCATATAAAATCTAGTATATCAAATGGAACAATGCATATCATCTAATGGAGTGAATGAAAATTTGGCTATAATTAGTAAACAAAATGTTACTTCAAAAATCTTTAAATAGCCTTTCATTTTGCATGTTAACGGGAATGTTGGAAGTACATATAAACCTTATCCTGGAGTTAGAGAGAGCTCACGGATTTGAAAAATTCTAGAGCTCAACCTAACTATCTATATTGATGCTTATCACCGAATTCCACCATTATCACAACCCGATATAACATAACTCATATGTCATAATAGGTTATATTAGGTTTGGTAAGGGACTGAGAAACTGACCAAGATCTATTTGAAAAAATATATATATTTTTTCCAAATTATAACAAGAAACCACTAACATATTAATATAAAAAAATAGAAACATCATCCCTTATATAGACATCCCAGAACTAATCATATAAAAAAAGCATTAATTATAATTTTTCAATAATCTCATCAAATTAAAATTTTCCTATGATTAAAAAAAAAATCATCTATGACAATAGAAAAATTCCTTAAACAGCAACACTTTAATCTTACTCCACTTGGTCCTTCTCCTTTCTTAAAACATGTAAAATAAAGAATGAGCAAACAACCCAGCAAGAGACAAGCGAAAAAATTATATACTCCAAATTACACATATTATTATTAAAATGCTAGCAAAATCAGATATTTTTATGCAAAAAATAGGTAAAAGTTACAAAAACTGCTCCAGTGTCACAACGCCACAGATTCAGTGCCACAAAACTACAATTTTCCCCAAAGCCATAGCACCACAGTACAAGTGCCTCAACAAAACAAGTCTGAAAATTCATCTAAAAGCTTAGCGTCGAGGTGCTATCTAGTGAACACACAAAGCCAAATTGCCTTAGCTCCACGGAGGAATATAGTTGAAGACGATTAAACCAACAAACCAATGCAAGGAGTAGTGATCTAACACAACGGTTTAATGGCGCCATAGCACCACTAGTACTGTGTCATGACGCCAACTCAGTTATTTTTCTTTCTATAAATAGGAAGCCTAGTGTTCATGTTAAAGGGTGGGCGACATGGGGAGATATGAGAGAGAGAGTGTGTGAGTGTGTAAGGGTACTTTTGGTGGAGGCTAGCCCATTTTTACCTATTGTGTGAGTCTTATACTAGTTTGGAGAGAAGAATGGAGTGCAAAGGAGTTTGTATTGATTGAGAAAGGATTTTCAAGTCATTTCTATCCTTATCTTCAATATTGTACTTCTATTTTGTTTTGTGAAATAAAAACATTTATTGTATTTACTTATATCTCCATGTATGACTAAACTCTTTTATCTAAACTTATGATAGTTTAAAAATTATGTATTGCATATAGTAGATTTACAAGTTTATGAATTGATTTAGGATGTTTTTAAATATTTCATACTATATTTAGTTTGTCAAGGCCATGCATAAACTTAAAATATAATGTGATTTATAGTTTTGTTGGAGTAGTACAAGAATAAATAGAAGTTTGTAATCTTGGCATGCATAGACATATGATTGTTAGGATTATGAGATCTTAAGGAGATAGTAAAACTGTTGTTGGAAGAAATCCTTGCTAATACTATAACAAGCTTGATAAAGACGAGGAATGCTTGTGCTCTAATTCATTGAAATATTAGGATGAAAAATCCCTCTATTGCAAGCATGTATCTTTAAATATCAAAGTTTAGAGTTTTAAAAATTATTATCTTTATCTTTTATAAATATAGTTTTTTACTTTTGATTGCATCTCCTTTAATAATCAAATGATAAATAAATATAATAGTTTTATTAAGCAGTACTAGAGTGAGTTTAGGATAATTCCAAATTCTCATGAAAATGATACTCATCTCATCACTTTATTACTTGACACGACACGTGCACTAGCATTGAATAGGAGTTCTTCACACCAAGTTTGAATCCAATCTAAGGTGTCTACTATCATGCCTTAGAATTTAATTTGGAAGGATTTTTTTTTTCTTTTAGCATTTATTAGATAACAAATAGAGCTATCTATTTCATTTATTAGTAATAAAATTATATAACAGTGAAAATAAGTTTTATTGATCAAAACATTCATATACATATATATTTATTGACTTAAAAATCATATACAATACTAAAGAATCATATAGTCATAACATATCAGTATATTTATAAGTACAAAAATAACTAAAATAAAATGATCTAATATAGAGGAATCCTGATTAGCTTCACACTCGTGAACCTCTTCCCTGACCTTGATTTGAAATCATTTAAATCACATATAATGAGTTATGCACCCCAATATGTTATTAAAATTTATATAACTAAATTTTAAAGTACTTTAAAGAAGTAGTATGTATGTCGTCAGACAATTTATAATAGTAACAATCATAATATTAGAAATCAATCCATATATAATAAAGCTCACACTCAATAACAGTAAAGTCTTTAAAGAATAAATATTATGATGCAAAAAGAAGTAAAATAGCTATTAATCCCAAAAACTAGGATACACATCAATTTTAGTTGTACCATTCAATCAATAAAGAAATCATATTAATCGGAAGAACCAAAGTCTCAAAAATAATGTCATAATCACATCAATGTAATAAGACCTTAAGAAAGAGTATATATCATATCTAGTCATAAGTATATTAATCACATTCTAAGTGTATTTAGTATATCATATGCTTAGTATATCTCCTAATCAATAGATATTATCAATAATCATATTGTAATAATATTAGTATCAGTTTCTTTTGCTACAATAACATTAGTACAGTGCTGTAATAGTAGTAGTAAGGTAGGTAACAGTAAATTTATATAATAACAATGAGTCAATATAATATCAGTACAAACGTACAATAGTAGTGAATCAGTGGAATGAATTCCAGTAATCATACAAAAATAAGTAAAGATTCCCAGGAAAAGTAGTATTTTTTAATATTAGTAATCTGTATTAGTAACATGTTGGCTTGAGAATGGGGTCATCACTCTTTGTTCGTCAGCACAGTAATAACTGCTTGTAACTCCCATCAATGAATTAGTAGAGGATAACAATAAATTACAATATTTAAATAAAAACCTATCAACCCACCATAATGTACATGCCAATAAGTACTCTTCGTCCAACATTAGTGGATTTCCTATTCTTCTTATTATTTTCATATATTTAATTATCACAGTATTATAATAATAATAGGAACCATCTATCACCCATTCACATACCAATATTCATTTTCAATGCTTATATTAAAATTATGCTTAAATACAATACATAAAGAGCATAATTCATAGTTTCAAAAGATAACCAAATTATCAGAGGTTGTGTAAAATACTATTTTAAGACTTCAAGCATACTACAACACTATTTTTTAGAGTCTGGGTTATTATATATATATATTTTTTTTTGTAATAAAAATAGAAATTTAATTGAGAAATAAAAAAAATATTATTAAAAATTGAGAGAGGCTTAATGTGACCTACCTCGATCCAAACAACTTTCCCAACTAAGCCGACAACTAAAAAAGTTATGAAGCGACTTAAAAATTCTTCTTTCCTCCTCCAAAACCCTCTCCTTGGCTTTCCTGCTCGGCTCTCTACGATGCTTGAATGAGTGGAATAGTAGGTTTATTTTATATTTAAAGTATAAATAGTTCCCTACCACTGCGACACTACCACTTAACGTTGTAGTGCTAGTTCATTTTTTAAAGCCCATGATTATAGGACAGGAATATCATTATTTGGTACCTCAACACTGTTACAATGTCGCAGTGCTCGGACACCTAACACCTAAGTGCTCAAATAGTAAAATTTTAAAATTATTGCCAAAACACACTCCAAACCCCTAAGACTCATTCTAGAACACATGCATATATTTTTCATACACAAAAATACTTTCAACCACATACAAATAGGTTTAAAACACAAAATTTTGAATCTTTACCTTTTGAAATTTTACTTTTTAAACTTTTAAGAGATTACATCTATAGCATGCAATTTAACGAAAGCAATAGAAAGACATTTAATTATTCAGGAAAGTAAATTGGTCAATTGGCCATAATTTTATTTCAAATGGATATGGCTCATTAGCATAAATCCATACCCATTTGTGATTTTCTGTCCACTAGATCAATTTCTATAAAATTTTAAAGTTCCATGCATTTAATTTGATTAAAATGCCTGTGTAATCCTAATTATACATAGTTGGAAACTAACTCGGATGACACTTTCCATGCGGTGGCTTTTTAATTGGTTGTTATCTAATAATGAGTCACAATGCCAAGTAAGACTTAATCTCAACTATTCAATTTAGGTTCAAATGGTTAGGATTAAAAGAGTGTTAATCATAGGCCGTCGTATGGTTGTATGTCTGACAAAACTAGAGTTATACATAAAATTAAAAGGAATAGACTATTATGATTTCTTCTTCCACCTCTCACAAAGAATTGAGGCCACATGTATATTTAACTCAACCATTGCCTATTAGATTGATCCAATAGGATCTATGCAAGGAAAGTGTTCAATCCAATAGATGGAGCATCGTGGGTTGCACACTTTCTTCACAATGTCTCATACAACTACAAAATTACTATGAGTTTAAAAATTACTTTCAAGAAAAGGTGAATTCATGGAGATTTTGTTGAATTGGAATCATCTAATTGCAGATAATGATCCTCTTTTAGGTATTGAGCTTTAAAGTTGATTGGATCAAGTTTGAATTTTGCACCACCACAACTTCATTGGAACTTGCTCAAACTCACAAAAGAAGGCTATTGGGAGGCTAGGGAAGGGTAAGGATTGATTTTTCACACACTAGGGAAGCTCGGGAAAGCAAGTTCTAGAACTCCTATTCAGCAAAATTTGAAGTATCTATATAGAGGGAAGTTGAATGCATGGAGATAAAATTTTAGCCGCATGAAGTCATACTTTGCAATTGAACCAATTTGAATTGGTCTAATGACATGTAAACAAATAGTGGAGCTATGAACTTAAGATGGGCTATTTTAATCAAACGGTGCATATTCACTTTGTATGGTATCGATTTTAAGAAATTTTGATCCAATCAATGAACACCCTTTTCCCTCGTTGGGTTAGGCTGGGTTTAGGAAAGTTCAGGTGCCCAATTGGTTACATGTATAGGCTTTAGGAAGGCTAATTTCATTTATAATGGGTTTTAGCCCATTTTGTATAACTTTTGTTAGCTCAATTGGGTGACTCAAGCTAGCCTGGGGCTTGGGCTAGCTAGGACATATACTTTAAGATATATACATGCAACTGGAATGGTTTGGAGGCCATGGTTTAATGACCTTTGGGTTTACTCAAGTGTAATGTGTCTAAAAGACCATATATGTTCAACTTGGTCAACTATGTTGACCCGAGGTGAACCAAGGACCCTAATGGGTCTATGTGAAATTATGAAGGTGTTTAGGAGGTTTAAGATGCCATGCCAAGGGTTTAAATTAATTTGATCATTAAAATGGTCATTTAGATCCAATAAAGCTTATATGGTCAACTTGGTTAACTCTGGCCCACCATATATGGACTCCATTTGGTTTAAAAATATTCATGGAGATGGTTGAAAGCCTTAGGACACAATCCTAATGTTTAGGAATTGATCTAGCCCAATAAATGGCATTTATATACATTTAGGGCTCTAAAGAATCCAGGGTCAAACTTGGTCAACCAAGTGATGGCAATGGGTCCCAAAGGGGTCAAACAACTTAGGACATGATTTTAGATAGGTTTAGGTCATTCCCAAGGGTTTAAGTTTATGTTGGACATGAAATGCCATCTTGAGTGGCATGGCCTATAAATATAAGTTACATAGTTTAACTTGAGTTTTAACCTTAGGTTAAGCTTCGAATGACTTTGGAAATACTCTAACAAATCATGATAATGGTCTAAGATATGTCTAAGCAATTTAGATTGAGTCTAGGTTAAAAATCACATACTTCTTTCTAAGATCCTTATATGTTAGGTTTACACCAAAAGTTAAAACTCATAAGCATTAAAAGTGATGGGGGGAAAGAGTTTCAAAAATGAGATCAAAATAACATGTGATGCCCTAGAATCTAATGGAAGTATTTCTATTCTTAAAGTTTTACTTATTCATCTCAACCATTCAATATTAAAAGCAAAAGCTACTAACATTTTTAATCTATAAAAAAATTATCAACAAATTTCTTTTCAACAATACCTAAACATAATATTCTAGATCCTGAAATTATAAACAATAAATAATTAAAGGTTGCATTACAAAATAAATAATATCTCAACTTCTAGGATTCTCATGCCTACTTCTTGACCTAATCTACTTAATAAGACCCTTACCTTTCCTTGAAACATTAATAGAATTGGATGAGTATAACTAGCTCAATGCACTTCCTAGATGCTTCAAAGAACATATGGCCTCATAAGTTCACTTACACCTCACTTCTAGATCGCAACAAAATTCGTACAGTCTTAGACTTTCAAACATTCATTTCAAATTGTTATTTATAAGTAATTGATCAACTGAAATGCAATGCAATGATTATTATGCATATGTTTTCCAATGCTTACTGAAAGCTCCACTTACACTTATAACTCCCTTTGCCTCTCAAATCTGCTTATAGTAAGTGGGGCTAGAATCCCTTCCTCATCTGCATCAGGTAGATGGGGCCAGAATAGTATTTACAATGTTACTTAATCTCTCAAACCTACTTTCAACAGGTGGGGAGATAGAATCCCTCTCAAATCTACATCAGGTATATGTGGCCAAAAAAGTATATATATGGCCCTTATAATATAACAAAGAGTGCATTTTTTTTTAACCTTTCAAAATAAATGTTTACAATGCCATGCAATGAATGATGAAGATACAATGCAGTGATACTCAATAGAAAATTCAAAAAGTGCATGTATTATCAGTAAAAGCCTCACTACTTGTAAAATAGAACATTCACTAAACTTTTTCTTTTCAAATTTTTAACTTCAAAGAAACATTCACATGGACAATTCAAGACTTTTATATAACTACTGCATTTTCCAGAAAAGCCTCAATTTGATAATATACTCAAAAAACTATATTAAAAAATCAACTAGGTAAAATTAAAATTCTTATTGCAAAAATGTTCAAAATAGGGCATATTACAACATATAAAAAGTTACACGGTGAAACTTCTTAAAACTCAAGAAAAATAAAATTTAATCCATAACTTATTATAAAATAATAAGATTGAAAATTAGAAATAGGGATTCAAAAGCCTACCTCGAGCTTTATAAATAATTTCCCTAATTGGCTAGATAATTAATTCCTTAGTTTTCCTCCAAACCTCCTCCCACTCTTTCTCTTTCTTCTTCTTCTTCTTCTTCTTCTTCTTCTTCTTCTTCTTCTTCTTCTTCTTCTTCTTCTTCTTCTTCTTCTTCTTCTTCTTCTTCTTCTTCTTCTTCTTCTTCTTCTTCTCTCTTTCTCTCTCTCTCTCTCTCCCTTTTTCGATAAGGCGGCTGAGGAATGGGGAAATGGCAAGTAGTTTTAGATATTTTGAAATAAAATTATATTATTTTGACCTAGTGATGTGGCGCTCGTTTCCTAGTTCCATAATGCTCATAGATAGTTTTCCATATTCTCCTAGAATATTCTAACCTAAGAATCGATGCCACGACAGTAATTCCCGGTACTACAGCGATTGCCCAAAATCTATTTTTTTCTCTTTTTTTGTAAGGTCAATGTTGCGGTGCAGCCAACCCTAGTGCCACAATGCCCGTAGAAAAACTTTTCCAAGTTTCATTTTCACTTTTTCAACCCAAATTCATGATCCCAAATTTATATTTTTCACTTTTCTAACTCAACCCATGATCACCAATTTAACGTTTCACCACTCTAACCCAACTTCATCACACAAAAGACCTTGTTTGACATATTAAAACAAAAATACAAGCAATAAATAAAATACAAATGATTGTTGAACTTAATTATGCTCATTACTGGAATTCTTGGCATAGCAGATCGATATTAAAGGTAAAGCAAGCTTGCTTGCGGTGTAAACGATTCATACTCAAAACTAAACTTGTTTAGTTTACTTGAAAAAAGAATTAAAATGATTTATACTTTATTTACTTTACTCCGTATTATTTTTCATCTAACCAAATACCAATACTTTCAAAACACTTGCATTTGGAATACTTTACACCCATTTTACTTCCAACCAAAGAAATAATAATAAAAGCATTAACTAATCTATTCATAAAAGAAAATTAATATTTAATTAATAACATCTTTCATTAAAATTTGTTTAATAAAAATTAGTAAGTATAATCATCAAATTGGCATAAGAACTTTTTAAGTTATGTAACATAAGAATTTCATGGTATTTAATTAGAATATTTAAAAAATTTTGAGTGATTTATAATATATAATAAACTAATTTGCCATTGAGAATTTGAGTGAAAAGTTAACTAAAATGCATGTTACAAAAGTAAACATCCGAATAAATCACATGTCTTTAAATTTTTGCTTTAATGCTAATGTAGATCTTAAAAAATAATAATAATAATAATAACTCACATGTCCTTAATTAATTAAAGTAACTTCTAAAGCTCCATTTAATGTACTCTTAATTTCCTTGAGTTTCCTTGGCTTTTATTGACCTCCAAATGATTTAGCATATTGCATCAAAATTAGTCTTGAAATTCATTACTATATACATTAGCATCTTTAATAATATATTTATTACATTGTATAATCATCTTTGGAGGCTTAGGCCCAACTTTTAAGATAATAGTTGCTATGGTCGATTGTTAGGCTTTATTCATTTATTTGGACAAGTTTCTTGATCATAGTCGCTTGATTTATTTTCAACAAGATTGCCTTAGGTTTAAATGGATTTATTGGATTTTTTTTTTTATAAAAATCATAGAGGGGCTTACGTGTTACATAAACAATAAAAATATAGGTCCTTAAAGAACCAAAAGCTCTCTAAAAATGCAATCTTTAAAGTAAAACCTATGAGCCAATGGTTCTACCTATTACTATAGACCGGAAAATAAAAAAAAAAATCACCAAGAAAGATCCAAAGAAGACCAATCTAGCTCAAATAAGCAGCAAAAGCCTCACAGTAACTATTAGAAGCCACATCAACCTTAGAATAGAGATCTGCACATAACAAAAGACATAAATAGGAATAAATAAGAGAAGCAAAAACCCCACCATTAAATAGATCCAACATAAGCAAAGAGCCTCCACAAGAGTACTCACAAAAACCAACAATCAACAAAGTGGAACAGCCAACAGAACTGAGGACACAATACACACACAGCCCAACCACAATTAAAATATCCCAGCCACCTACACCCCTCACACCAAACAACCAAGCAAAGCCCTAACATCAGAAGAACACCAACCAAAAGAAGACAACCAACCAAATAATGGCCATCAGCATAAGATAAAAACAATGATAACACATTACTTCTTTTTAGAATTTTTTCTTACGACGTTTAACAGCAATATGGTAAAAGGATTTTTAAACAACACGACTCACATTCAAGTCGTACATGCATTGAAATGTATCAACCGATCCATCCATGCCATCCTCACCAACCCCACATGGCAAGGAAAATGACACATCCAACCAATCGGATTGATCTACACAAGTGTCTCTCGATTTGGAAACCAATTGAGCTTTCAAAGCATTAGTAGAAATAAGCACAATAGGAACACTATAAGAGGCACATTCCCATTACAGTACAAGGTGACAAAGTTGGCTCACCAGAAGCCACAAGCGAGTCAACTAAAGCAATAACCAAATCACTAGAAGAATCATTCAATACCACCATGTTAACATCACATAAACCCATGTTAACTACATTCAAATACCCATGACAAGATCCAAAGAAAATTTCCTTAAGAGCTTTCTCAACAGCAGGTGAAAGAACCAGATCATTAACACAAGCACCCTCACCTCCATCATGACCCAAACATGCCAAAACTACAAAAGGAGAAGAATATTTAATGCCATCAATGTTCACAACATGAATAGGAAATCCAATGTCGCCAAAATAGGATTAAAATATATAATTTCTTCTGAACCAGAACAATAGTAGGAGGAAGCATAGAGTTGTCCGAGACCAGTGAATCAAGCTAAACTGATTGCCCTACATCACCATAAACATGGCCTGGATTAGCCAGAGTGACAGTTTCATGCAAAGATAAATCAACACACACATTGCTCTAAACATTGTCATTCACAACATTATTAACCTTATCACTCGCATTAATAACCAAAAGGGGTGACCAAGGTTCAAATTATCCACATTTACCTGCATATATAACTCAGTCATATCACCCACCTTAACAGCAATCGGGGTACTAGTGGGAGCTTCAGCTAAATGAGGGTGTAAAATGCGACATTCTAATTTTGAATGCCCCAAAGCTTTGCAATGAACACAATAAGAAGGAAAACATCCATTTCCACAACTTGAATATAACCCAAACTTTCAGAACCTAGCCAAACATGATTAGGATAACATTTGGTAACATCTAACTTAACAAGAACATGCACTAGAGGAAATTCGCCCATTACCGGTGGATTTTTTCGACGGTTTTCCGGTAGACTATTTTCTAATGGCTTCCCAACATATTTCCGGCGGAATATGTTTGACTAATTTTTCAACATATTTTCTGCGGTTCTCCGGCGGCTTCCCGGCATTTTTGGTTCCGGCGGCGTTTCATTAAAGGGTCTTGTGTCATTAGAGGTAGCATTATTCATTTTATGCATGGGTCTGCCAAACAAAGACCCCAATCCATGAAGGTATTGGGAGAAAAGAGGTGAGGTTGAAGGTTAGGGAAGCAGATCGAAATTGGAATGGTATGGAATTCCACATGAATGTCAAAATGAGGAGTTCAATTAAGCAATTTCATGAAAATCATCATAATACCAAATTTTAAATAAAGCAATTGCAAAATAAATATGGATATTCTTTTGTTTTTAAAGATTTTTAATGAAATGATGTTATGCATTTATGAGCTAATCTATAATAGGGGCGCTAAATAATTTAAAACTACAGTTATAAACCTTAGTCAATGAAGTAAAAATATTAAAAAATATTTTTAAAATAATCAATTTATAAGGTCATATGCTATTTTGGTGCCAGCTATAAATTTTTAAAAAATTAAAATAATCAAATAATCAATTTAAAAAATTTAAAATAATCAAGTTATAACATATTTTCAACAACAATAATAGAGCTTTTGGTGTAAATGTTGAAGGTGCAAGCCACGTGAGTATCTGCAAGTGTGAATAGAAGAAACTTTTGTTCTTGTTTTTGCTTTCTAAAATTAAAGAAAGCCAAATGACGATATTCGATTGAGAGAACCAACTTCAAAAGCAGAATAGGATAGCTTCTGGAAAAAAAAAATAAATAAAAGAAGAAAGAAATGGAACAAATAAAAGAAGAAAAAAATAAGGAACAAAATCTTTTTCATCATACCATGAGAACCTAATTTTCAAAAAAGGCAACCAATGTGGAGAAAATTTGATCATTCTTTTCTGGCAACGTTTAAAGTTGGTGAAGTGGTAGCCACGCGATTTGATGTCATAAACCTACAGGAGCTTTACCATGCAGTGCAAGCCCTTAGCTATAAATAGCACTCACTCGGCCACCACAGCTTCTCATCCAACATTCCTTAAGCCACAATGGCGACTAGCACTAAATTCACGGCTTTGGTCTTTTTAGTTCTTCTTGGCATTAGCATTGCCCTTTCCTCTGCCGCAAGGTCCTTGAAGAGCATTCAAGGCGGTGGCGGAGGAGGTCATGGTGGTGGAGGAGGAGGTGGTTCAGGTGGTGGATTGGGTTCGGGTTCCGGCTATGGTGAAGGTGGGGGATATGGTGAGGGAGGTGGACATGGTGGAGTGGGCGGCGGTGGTCATGGCGGTGGAGGTGGTGGCGGCGGAGGTGAAGGCAGTGGTGCTGGTTCAGGATCTGGGTCTGGGCAGGGATACGGCTCAGGGTCTGGCGGAGGTGGAGCAGAAGGAGGTGGTTATGGGAGTGGTGGAGGTGGTGGCGGAGGTGCCGGTTTAGGTGGTGGACATGGAAGTGGGAGCGGATCCGGATCTGGCTATGGTTCTGGATCAGGTTCTGGTGCAGGTGGGGCCCATGGTGGAGGCTATGGAAGTGGTGGTGGTGGCGGTGGTGGCGCTGGTGGTGGAGGTGGAGAAGGCGCGGGATCCGGATCTGGTTATGGTTCTGGTGGTGGATCCGGATATGGGGGAGGTGTTGGAGGTCTCAACTAAGCGCTGGACTACTTTATTAATAACACTTAAGAATGAAAAATAAGAGCATGCATGCGCAGTTATGTACTGGACTACCTGTAAGAGAATATAAAGCTTTGTAATGAATCAAATCAATATCTGTTTACTAATATAATATAAGAAATACTGCTTTCTGTGCTTCTCTTCGTGTCATCAAACTAATATCAAGTAATTTGTTTCTATATTCTAATCGATGATAAAAACTTATCATAAACAGTTCTCCTATCTGTTTGTGGCTGTGTCAGGAAAAATTAAACAGATACACGCTGAAGAATATAGAGTGACAGAGTTGAGAAGTAAAGCTTATAAATTCATCGGTTCATCATTAGTTAAGATCTGGATCTACAGTGATATGTTTATAGATGATCGTTCGGATGGCTTGGAGAGAAGGTAGGGGATGCTGTTGACAGCTTTACTGAGAAAGTTCTATTATTGGAGAGAAGGTAGTGGCTGCTATAATTTTCGATTTCTACTATTTTGATAAAGTAATAAAAGAGAATGTTCATAGAGAAAAGATTTAGCAATCTTAATATATTTATATATTAGATATTCATGCAAAGTGATCAAATTTTCATGCATGCATACGATAGCCTACTTAGCTATCTATTATTACATATCTTAATTTTTCTAAAATTCCATATTGGAGGCGGCCAAATTAGTTTGATTAGTCTTCAAAAAAGACCTTTATGTTAGTTATATTTCTTTCTGTGTTAAATTTCAACTTAATGAGCTAACTTTTGCCTAAGTTTCAAATTAACCTAAGACTGACAGGTCAAGTTTTTGGAGTCTTTTGCAATGTTAACTTGTCTAAGTTAGAAACAAGGGAAAATTTTAAGATTAAGCATGATTATAAATTGTATTAATATCTTAAGCATGTTAAAAAGAATTAAAAATAGGCAAAATCGCCCGTTTAACCGGCGACTTATGCTTGTTAGGATTAGTTGAGTCAGGTGATTGTTATGCTGAGTAGACAAAGACTGAGAAATACTGTACATATTTATAAGTCGTCCATTATAAGTCACCCATTAAACGTGCGACTTTTCCCTATTTTATATATATATATATCTTAGCACTATTTAAAAAGTTAAATAAAAAAATTACAAGTGGTGAAAGAATAACGTGTAATTCCAGTTTTTTATGGTTTGTACTATAAGATTTGATATTCGATTTAACTGTTCAAAGATTTTTTTTTTTTCATAAGTTGTGTTTCAAATCAAATCTAAGATTATTTTCTGTGTTTTCAAATCACTTTATGTTGACAGATCATTATGTGTTGTTAAATCAGTTTACAATGACAGCATAGTGTGTGTTTTTATATCAGCTAGTAAAAAAATATGGTGACCTTGGTTCCCCCCTATCTCACATGGGAGTATAAATATGCAGTGTAGTGTTATACCCAATGTCAAACTAATTTTTGTTTTCTTATTAAATAGATCGTCATGTATTCACCAGTTATGGATTTGATTTGGAGCACTTCAACGAAGCAGATGATTCAAGAGGTTGCATCCGTTTGAAAGAAAGTTTGGAGCTACCCACTGATTAAATTCTTGAAGTAAAGGCAAAAGCAAATGAATATTTCAATGTTGTATGCATTTTTGGAGCGAAGATGAAGATTCGCATTTTGGCATGTACATGATGAACTGATGAAAGTGAAGTTGTACAGGGCCGATAATTTTCTTAGAGATGTGGGCTGGCAATATGTACAACAAAGGTTCGAGGAGGATACTCAGCATTGGGTTCCGTTGGAGTTCATCAAGTGCCAAATTCAAGAGATCTGATGAGACAAGAAAGGTTGTGTTGATCAGATTGTTGAAGGATCACTGCTCGATGTTGATCATTGTATTCTTTATCACACGTGGCGTTATCGAGATGATCATTTCTTGTTAGAGTCTTATCAAACCCTAATGGGAGTTCTTGTATCAGGAGTTAAGAAGGAGTTCTTGAATGCAGCAGACTGGCAGTATATTCAGCGAGAGTTTGAGTTCCACTTCAAATGTTGTCCAACTCAGACACAACTCCAATCATGCATGTGTACTATAATTAAAAAAATGTAACTTAATATTATTGTTAAGATATTTTTTATGTCTTAAGTTTAGTTTTATCTACTAATGCTTATTTGATGGTGATGTAGTAGTTGTAATTTGGTTTTTAATTAATGTATTAGTTGTATTTTGGTAACGTTAAAAACATTTCGTTCACTTCAAGTTAATATTTAGTAATATTATGATGAAGTATATTTTACTTCTAAAATAAATTTAAAGTTCTTGAATTGCTTTTTATGTTGTTTGGTTTTATAATTTCTTTCATCAAAATTCTTGATTAATTTTATAAGAATTTTTTAGCCTAAAAATTACACTTTATTTAAAAAAAAATAGATTTTATAATCAATAAATATCTTGAATCTTAAAATATTTGCACCACAAATTTAAGAGAATTTAAGGTGCCAATATAATGTATGATTGATAGCGTGGCTCCAGCCCTTCACCTTTTTTTGTCTTATTTTTTAATCTAATCGTTAAGAAGTAATTTTTTTTAAAAAAAAAAGGCTAAAAAGCTTTCTAAGAAGTAAATTTTAGAAGATTTGCTTTTCCCCTACAAAATAATAGAAAATGTCTTTAAATCTTAAGTTAAAGTTCATCATTTTATGAACAATCATGCTCTAAAAAGTTACGCTTCTTCAGGTTCATCATTTTCTTATGAATGCATGCTATAATATTGTATGTATGTATTAGTTATATATGCTAAAAAGAATGTAAATAATAATTAGTATTGAATATGTATGATTAGAGTTAATGAGTGTTTGATTCTAAATATAAGGAAAAGTTTTAATTAAACTCACGTGCATTTTACTAGTCAAGTAAAAAAAGTTTTATAAATAAAATGGTAATAATTTAAATGATTCATAACATAAGCATAACAAAATACATAAAATGATGAACTAGAGTTGCCAATGTGGCCTATGTGACAATGCATCAGTGCCTGGAGTGTAATGTTGTGGTGGTCATCGTGGCCTTTGATATAACATGCGCTGTTCCTCCCCAACAACTTCTTCCTCAGCTATGTCATATGTATGAAGGGAGCTTGGTACAAAATCTGGGCTGAGGTATGCATCCAAATCCGCAGGCACCTCGTTACTCAAGAGGTCCCCAGAGGCCCCTTGATAAGGATAAGAGGAGGGTCCAGTATATCCATTGTAATATTGAGGAGCATCCTGGGCATGAAAAATGGTTTATCATGCTTACTTCCATCATCAAAGAACCCTGTTGCTCTATGGATGTGACTCGTCCATTGTATTGTGATATTGATTAGTCCTTGGACATCATGATCACCTTCAATAGTTTGGGGGGAGACACGGGAAAAGGCCAGTATTGGGGTCATGCTCTCCCCATTCTTCCTTATTAGGGATATGGTGAAATTCTGCATAATAACTGAATTTTTAGTTGGTCTTCATGTAGTAGGGAGAAATATAATCAAATTGTGTTCGTCTTAACATTGTTATAAAACATACCACATCTACACATGATATATGATATAGTAAAGGTTTCCCACAACTGCACTTGCACCTCCTCCCGTCAAGTAAGCGACATGATATGATCTAGAGGACATGTCGACAACTTGAAATTCATGCAACTTAAGATGGATTGGTTATGGCATTCTTCTAGCCTCCTCCTCTACCCTTTTAAGTGATGTCAGTACACGTGGAGCAAAGAAGGTATTATTTTGCTGCTCTTCAGTTGTAACAAACTCCAACCCCCTCATAAACATTATGACAATGTTATAGTAGATGGTCGTAATCATGGATTGAATTGGCAATCCTCGAGCTCGCTTCAAAACTCCATTAAAAGACTCAACTGCATTGGTTGTCATTACACCATATAAATCCTCCATCATTTATTAAAGACCATTAGGACACATCTCGATCCATGTGCCACTGGTGGATATCTACTTTGATCCTCTTCGTATCTTCCATGCATCTATTAAAAAATCCTTTGTCATCTGCATTGCCATGTGCATATATTTTTTGCACAAAAACTCTACGTCACCTAACCGGCCCCATATGTTGTATTGCTTTCTTGAAATTCTCACGTATATGCCTTAAGCAGTGTTGGTGAACAACATTAGGAAAAATTTCCCTACAACCTTGGACCAAACAGCCATGCTTATCTGATATGATACCGAGATTATGTCTGTTCGTAACCACTGGTAGGAGCTCATTAACTTGCCTGAGAAACCATTTCCATGATTTACACTCTGACTCAACTATATAAAAGGCAAGTGGAAATATACCATTATTAGCATCCAAGCAGGTTATAATTAATAATGTCCCTTAATATTTTTCTAGCATGAATGTGCAATCAAGACTAAGAACAGGCCGACAATAAGTCCACCCAATAATAGAATGACTGAATGCCCAAAATAGTCTTTGAAATCTACTCGTTTGTGTGCTTTAAATTCTATATATCATTACCAACATTACATAGGCAATGACATCTATGAACAAATTGAGAGTACGGTAAGACTCCTCCTGACTGGCAAAAATAACTTTAATAGCCTTTCGTCGAGCATCCCAAGCCTTCATGTATGACACTTTAATATTGAACTTCAATTCCATGCGACTAATTATCTCCCATGGCTTCAGGTCCATCTTCTTTCTAATTGTGGGTAGAATGTAGAAACTTATAAATTGTGAGTTGCAGTGTTGGTGGCCATTTCGAGAATTGGGGAGGCACATGTATGTTGGTTCTTTATATATGAGATTTTCCATATACCGCATAAGCATTTATTCTGAGCATAATGAAGTCGCCATAAGCAAGGATACACTGGGCAATCATGCTTCACACAAACAACTATAAATTTCTTTATATTTGATGCAATGACAATATTTTAAACATTCTTTTTAATTGAACGGCCTTGTAACGTAAATTGTAGATCAGCCTTTCTTGTGAACCACATTCCTTCAATTAAGTCATTAGAAATTGAGAATTCATCCTCCATTATCACTGCATCATAAACATCATCAAACTCAACTTCATGATCCCATTATTGTGTAGTCCTTGAGGTCTCGGCATAGTTATTATTTGCCGCCATTGTATCCTCACTATCGACTGATCTAGAGTAGTAATCTTGGATGACATTTCTTATCTCCTCATTATCAACTGAAACTTCATCATTAACCACTGGTAAAAGATTAGCACCATCATCATCAGAGCACTGCTCACTAAAGCCACTACTCATAGTCTCTTAATCACAATGATCTAAAGTGACTAATTGTGTAGAAGGTACTGGAGATTCCTGCGTCTGTTGGTTCTCTGTATCACCACATTGAAAATATTATTGATAATTTATTAATCAAAAATAGAAATTTCAACATAGCTATTAGTGATATGTGGTATAGGGAACTCACTAATGAAGGGCCTCTTCTACTGCTTCTACCCTTGAAGGGCTAGCGAACACATCAACCCTTTCAACTTGGGTTCAAGTTGCATATCTTCGTGAATTTAGAGGCTCGGTATTATCTCCAGTCACATTAATCTCTTCGACATCAACATACATTATGAGAAATTCTATTTCAGCCTAGCATAATAGAACTTCACAAATATCGTCATCTTCAATATGTCAAGCGACAAACTCATTTCCCACAAGCACTCGATAGACTAAGTTCACAGAAAACTTTGTAGGATCATACTTCAGTGCTATAAGCATCCTTAACTTAAGCTTATCTAAGTTTATATTTTTTGGCATAAGTAAGGGACGATTCCTACCCCTAGAATAACTTGGTGCGAATTTGTCATCCACTTGTAACTCACCTCCATACAGTAGCATGAAGGTTGCACATGTCCACACATTACTGAACTCATACATTTCACTATAAAATAAGAAGAAATAACAAAGTCTTAATATATGTTTATTTTAATTTACAATAATTCTAAATTCTAAACCTAAGTTATAATTACTTTAACTAATATTATCATGAGAATATCATAACGAAATACTACATTAATTCAATTATGATATAAACATATTTAAATGATTAGTATAATATAAAAAATTTAATATCCAATAATTTACTTCTAATTATCTCTCTACCAAATAATGACTCCAAATAAAAAATAAATAAATCATCACAACAACAGTTAGATAAAAAAATTTCTTCTTTTCAAACTCATATAAAATTTAACCAAATAAATTATAAACAAATTTTTTAAAAAATTTCTATTTCCAAACACATGTAAAACTTAACCAAAATTTTTAACCCTAAACATATATTAACTTCAAATAATTTAACTCATATAATTAACATTGCTTAATTTCAAATTATTCATCTTCTCCATGCTAAAATTATTTAGTGAGGGTGAATCTCAACATTATTGAATTTATTTTATGATGAATGTAATATGTAAATAATTAATCATATTTTTTAATGTACTTAACATAAACTCTATTATTTTAAAACTAACACATATTAAAAATTTCATCTCAAAATTCATTCGACGTAACATACATATAACTTCAACATAATAAAAATTATTACAACAAATAATAATTTAACAAATTAAAATAAATTTTTAAAAATTTATCTCTTTCCAAATACATGTAAAATTAACCCAAATATTTACTTGAACAAACGCTACTTCAACTAATTTAACTAATATAATGAGCATTCCTTAATAAACAAATGAAGGAAAAATTCAAAAAAAATTGAATCCAAGCTTCAACTTCTCCATCCCAAAAGAACCCAAAAAACACGTATATTTATCACACAAATTATCATTTTAAATATGTAGGTCAACCCTAAACCACAGATCTATAAAATATTTGCAACATTCACATCCTAAATGCATAAATCTCTCCTTATCGCAAACAAATTTTGAAATTAATTCAACAAACAAGGAGATTTACCCAAAACATTAGAGAAACAGACCGCAAAAGATAAATCTATACTTCTCTAAGCAAAATAAACACGAATCAACATGTATTTAACTTAATTAACATAAAAAATTAAATAAAAAGTTACCTTAGCATCACCCGGTGAAGAACCCAAGCGATTGCGACGAACATGAACCGGTAATGATGGAGAGGAAAGGATCAGGAAAGGCAAAGTGAGATGTTTATTTAAGGATAAGTCACCCGTTAAACGAACGACTTATGCCATGTCATCTAACTGCCACATCATCTGCCACGACCTTGTTTGGATTAGACATAAGTCTCCTTTTAAACGAGTGCTTTGCCTATTTTTAAATTTTTTTAACAACATGCTTAATCATATAATTAACTTTCTAATTATGCTTACTACTAAAAATTGCCCTAAAAACAAGCAGGATGTATGACTTTTATATTAGTATCAACGTCCTTTGTAATTTCATTAAGAACTTTCTCATTTATTACTTTAAAAGATAAGTTGGTTTTAATGGAAGAAAATAGAGTAATTTTTCATGCAGATTCTTAATAGATAATATTTGAATTTTTAAAGTGGAAAGTTTAATATGTATTATACTAAGCACTCGAAGCATAATGAATAATTTCACAGTAGCATTTGAGGTGCAAAATGCTTGATTAATCTTACATGCTTACAGTCAAATTTGAATGTCATTAAAGCAGTTAAATGCATATAAAATCTAGTATATCAAATGGAGCAATATATAATATCCTCTAATGGAGTTTAAATAGCCTTTTATCTTGTATATAAACTGGAACTTTGGTGGTAGACCTAGACCTTAGTTGGAGATAACTCACAAATTTGAAGAATCCTATAACTAACAAATTGATGATCATCGCCAGTTATATTAAGTAAGGCAGGGACAGAGAAATAAGCCACAAACATATTATATCATAGTATATCATATAAACAAAAAAAAAAAAGACACATCATCCAATCAAAATACCAATCTCAAACTAACTATATATATATAATGCAATATTCATGATTTTTCAATAATCTCATCAAAATATTTTTTTTTTCTTTACACAAAATTTTCTTAGAAGATGATATTCAACAAAGGTGGATGAGATAATTTTCTAAAATTTTTATTGAAGAATGTGAAAATACAACTGACTTTAGTGACTTTAGTACCTTAAATGAAAATAAATATTTTTATTTTTATAGGCGTATTAGTAAAATCGAAGTTATAGAGACTTTAAAGAAAATGAAGTGTGGAAAAGCTGGTGGACCTGATGATATTCCAATAGAGATGTAAAAATCCTTAGGAGATGATGGAATTTCTTGGCTTTCTAAAATTTTTAATACTATTTTGAATACTAAAAAGATATTAGATAAGTATGTTAACTCCTATTTTAAAGAATAAAGGTGATGCACAAGAGTGTGTGAATTATAGAGGAATTAAGTTAATGTGTCATACTTAAACTATGGGAGTGAAGGTTACGACGTGATACTAATATTTCTCAAAATCAATTTGGATTCATGCTGGGTAAGTCTACAATGGAAGCCATACATTTTTTTAGAGGTTTGATGGAGAAATATAAAGAGAATAAGGAGGATATTTATTGATTTAGAGAAAGCATATGATAAAGTTCCAAGAGAAGTTCTATGGAGAGTTCTTGAAAAGAAAGGAGTTAATAATGCTTAAATTCAAATCATTAAAGATATGTATGCAGGAGGTATTACTTGTGTTCAAACACAAGGTAGTTTGACCAAGTATTTTCCCATTTCGGTTGGATTACATAAAGGATAAGCCTTAAGCCCATATCTTTTTTGCTTTAGTCATGGATGTTCTCACTAAACATTTGCAAGAGGATGTACCTTGGTGTATGCTTTTTGCTGATGATATTCTTCTTATTGATAAGATTAAAGAGGGAGTTGAAGATAAACTTGAATTATGGAGGTCAACCTTAGAGTCCAAAGGTTTTCGCTTGAGTAGATCTAAAACTAAATATATGGAGTGTAATTTTAGTAGCAATAGACATAGTGAGGGGATTATAACTTTGGACGATTGAGTCATTAATAAGAGTACATATTTTAGATATCTTGAGATTTGACTTATGTTAAGAAAGGTAGAGGTAGACCAAAAAAGACTTGTTTAGAAAATATTAGAAATGATCTTTCTTTATTAGATTTAAATGAGAATTTGACTTTTAACAGTACATAGTGGTGAAAAAGGATCATGTAGTTGACCCCACGTAGTGGGACAAAGGCTTGATGTTGTTGTTGTTGTTGTTGTTGTATTGCAAAATTTTCATTTATGACATTATGAAAATACCTTTAACAACAAAACTTTAATCTTACTCCACTAGATCTTTATCCTTTTCTGAAACATGTAAACATAAAGAATGAGCGAACAACCTATCATGTGATAAGTAGAAAATTTGCATACTCAAAGTTACACTTATTATTATTAAAGTGCCAGCTAATCATGATATTTTTTTGCATAAAATAGGTAAAAATTATAAAAATGGCCCTAGCATTACAATGTCATAGATCCAGCATTGCATAGCTAGAATTTCCCTCAATGATGCAGCACCACAATACTAGTACCATCCCAAAATTCATCAAAGAGCTTAACACCGAGGCGATACATAGGGAGTGACACAATGTCAGATCGAGCATCGCAACACAAAATCAACTGAGCGTCGTGGAGTAAGACAATTGAAGATGGTTAGATCGATTAACTGATGTGAGGGGTGGTGAACCAATATGATAACTCAAAAACACCACAACACCCCTAATACAGTCTTACGACGTCGTTTCAATTATTTTGGCTTTCTATAAATAAGAAGCCCAGTGTTTATATTAAAGGTTGGCTATTTTAGGCAGATGTGAGGGAGTGTTTGTGTGAGCATGTGAGGCTACTTTTGGTGGAGGCTAGTGTTAGCAAAAACTACACGTGTCACCCAATGGTTGGGTCCTTACTGTACCGTTAGAATAGGCTGTACAATTCTTGAATTCATTTGTCTATATATTGTCCTATGGTCTGTAATCAAAGTAATATAGAAAATATTATTTTTCCTATCATTTTCCTTTCTCAGCTTTCTGCTCCACTCCTAGGGAAGAAGAAGAAATCTTTCTTCTTCTCTGTTTCGTCACTTTCACATTCTACATGGTATCAGACGTATCAGGCCTCCCTCTCTACGAAATCCTCGGGCATCATGTCAACAATTCTATCCCCCGACACACCCTCGTCGGAAGCTGCACCAGCCACCATCTCTACCAAAGGTGAACTCGTCTCACCTCAAATTCCCTCATCCCTCAAGTTCTTGATGAACAACATCAAGAACGTCACAGCTCAAGCTCTCACCGTCGAAATTCACTCCCTCTGGCGATCTCAAGTGCTCAAACTATTTCGTGCAAACGGCTTCGAAGGGTTCTTGACCGGCACATCCACCTCTCCACTGCCACAAATCTGTTCCAACACTGGGCAACAAATTCCAAACCCAGCCTACAATACCTGGGTCCTCGTAGATTAGAACTTAGCGGCAGCTCTCTACTCTATAATCTCGCCGGCCATCTTACCATATGTTCTCTCAGTCGACCACTGCTCAGAAATCTGGCACACGCTGGACTCTCGCCTACAATCCAGCACAAAATCACGAATAGCTCATCTCAAGAATGAGCTCCACTTCTTGACCATGAAAGATAAGAATATGACTCAGTATCTTCTTGAAGTGAAGTCCAAAGTGGAC
>NW_021319062.1:263945-273890 GCF_001605985.2 Dendrobium catenatum
TATATATATATATATATATATCTTGAGTATTTTGCTTTTATTTTGTTCAGTGAAATAAAAATGTTTATTGTGTTTATTTTTATCTCTTTATTTGGTTAAACTCTTTTATTTGAACTTATGATAATTTAAAAATTATGCATTGCACAAAATAGATTTACAAGTTCATGAATTGCTTTATGTTATTTTTAAATCTACCATGTTTAATTTAGTTTGTATAAATGTCGTGCATAAACTTAAAGCTTAGTGTGGTGTATAGCCTTGATAGAGGAGTATAAGAATAAATAGGAGATTTAAAATGTAATATTGTCATGCATACACATATGATGGTTAGGGTTATGGGATCTTAAGGAGATAGAAAAACTTCATTTGAGGGAAATCCTAGCTAATACTCCAATGAACTCGACAAAAATGAAGAGTACTTATTTTCTTATTCAAAGAAATATTAGGAAGAAATCTCTCTATTGCAAGCATGTGTTTTTAAATATCATAGGTTCAGTTTCAAAAATTGTTGCCTTTACTTATATAACTTTAGCCTTTTTTTACTTTTGATTGCATCACTCTTGATAATCAATTGAAAAGATAAATAGAATTGTTTTATTAAGCAATACCATAGTGAGCTTAGGATAATTCTAATTTTTCACGGGAGTGATACTCATCACATCACTTTATTACTTGATATGACGCATACACTTATGCAAAATAGGAGTTACTTCACACCAAGTTTGAATCCAATCAAAGGTGTCTACAACTTGCAATTTAATGGAATCAATAAGGAGACATTTAATTATTCAAAAAATTGGGATTTTTTTCATCCATACCACTTTATAACGTCTATTTTACATATTTGACACCCTAAACATTAATATTTCATTTTAACCACCTCTACACAATTCTATCATCAGATATACCACTCCATCCACACCACCGCACAAGACGTTATCCCATTCTTGCAACCTGTAACTGGACGCACCGAAATCCCCCATCCCGTGAGTCTTCCCTTCCCCGTCCACACTCCATCTGTTATGTTCCGATCCCTAGGTTGAACAGTTCAGGGATTACCTTGGGAGTAGAAGGTGTTTCCCTCGTGTGGTTGGATTGCTCCACATTTGCTTCCCCTCCATGAGTTCTATGACCTAAACCACCACCGAAGGTAATGTTCTTCGGATTGGTTTGCTTGTGTCGAAGTTTTCTTACATGTAATGTATTTACTTATGAAATGTTGTTTTAATTTTAGAGCTGAGATGCTTTTGAGCTATTGATTCAATCATAGGTTTCTTTGACAAATTCTACAGATTTTTGCGCTATGTAACTAATTGATGCCGAAGTTTTGTACATATTTTTTTGCTAATGGAACCTCCGTGAGTTTTGACAAATTTTTTACTTTGATAGATTCTACATAACTTCTCCAATGAGTTCAATCAATTCTTCTATTAGGGAAAGCACACATCAACAACACAAATTAATTGCACTGTCAGTTGAAGTGTGTGGTGTACACTTGCTACCGAGGACAATCGAGGCAGATAATTTTATAGGTGCATTCATAGTCAAAATGATGACGATTGCAATTTCTTTAAATGGATAGATGAATTAGAAGAGCCTTCTCATGACACACATTATGATTTGAAAGCTGCAGACGAAAAATTTGTGAAGAAGCTTGACTCGGTCATCTTTCAGTTGAAAGTGTTTATTGCTCTTGTTGCCCTCGACATCATCATTAGGATGTATTTTATGTAAAAATGATTGTAATGGAACATTTGGATGTATTTTGCTATTGTATTTGTTGTGTGTAACTATGTTGTATCGTCATTGAATGTTTGTAATGGAACATCTTGTGAACTGTGTTGTAGCTTCTGAAATTAAATGAATGTTGTTTCTTCTGACTCGACTAGTTTCAGCAAATCATTGCTTTTGCGTAAAAATGATTGTAATGGAACATTAGGATGTATTTTGCTATTGTATTTGTTGTGTGTAACTATGTTGTATCGTCATTGAATGTTTGTAATGGAACATCTTGTGAACTGTGTTGTAGCTTCTGAAATTAAATGAATGTTGTTTCTTCTGACTCGACTAGTTTCAGCAAATCATTGCTTGCTTCTAATAGAAAATGATCAAGTTGAAATAAATATCATTGCTTGCTTTTAACAAAAATTGATCAAGTTGAAATAAATATCATTGCTTGCATATAAGAGAAATTGTTTCAGGATATCCTGCACAATTTGTTTTTTTTAGGCAGCTTAAATCATGCCTAATAAAACAATTTGTATGGAGAAGTTCTCTATTGTTTATGCTCTCCGATCAGAACATGTTTGGAGAAGAATAGAGCCTGAAAAAATTAGATATGTAACTGATTCAATACTTCATTTAAAAATAATTTGTTGCTTTACAGTTTCAGTTTTTTTATTTTATTCAAATAAAAAATCAATACAAAACCCAAAGTAACCTATGATTGCCTTTGCTATTTTATAAGTTCTATTTCATACAAAAAACCAATAGAAAAAAACCAAAACTACATTCAAAAAACTGTTAAGGGGATGCACTTATAAATTGTCAAGATATGAGTATTAATATTCTTGAACTTCATTGTTAGCTACATTCTTTTTGCATGGCAATATTTCTCGTGTCATGATGCCATATTGTGTGGAATATGTAGCCTCGTTGTTCTTTTTTTAGAGTGGGTTTTTGCAAGTGCCCGGATGATGCCCCCAAAGACCACACCTACCACATTTATGAGAATTCTTGTCCTTTTCTAAGAAATTTATTAGTATTTTTTTTAGGCCTACCCCTTGGTTTGGATGTACTCGGCACACCAATTTGGACAACATCATCAACTACACTCCACTGAACCTTTCCAAGTAGTGCAGCTATTGCTCCATTGTAAGCAACTCTATACCTATAGATTTTGTACCATATTAAACACTTGATTGAAATTGTATACCTATAGATTTTAGTTATTTTATGCAGTTTAGTTTTACCTTGACACATAGTAGTGCTCATCAATGTAAGAATGGCATAGTGGGTGTTCTTTCATGCCAATGAATGCCATGACATGGATACATAGAAGTCCGGTTACCTACCACACCCTACAAGTGCATTCTCATTCTTCAACATCGATAATATGTCTTGAATGTAGACCTTCCACCTCAGCCTTCCAAACACTTGATTAACACACAATTAGATGAACTTTTCTGGTTGTAATATTCCATATGTACTCCTCTGCTTGAAGGACCAGCTCTCGATGCCATGTCATGCTATTCATCTTGGCTCCATCAGCATACAACGAATGATATCAATCAGGTCGACAACGGGTTTATTTCTAGCTTCTAAAAGTCAAGAATTATATGATTCAGATAAATTGTTAGTATTAGCTGCATGGTTAATCCTTAGCATGAATTGGCTTCTAGACCAGTTGTATGGTAATGAGAGCAAGTATGAGAGAAATGTTGGACTTAAAATAGCCAGCTCAACCAGCTTTTCATCAAACTCTATGCTTGTATAAGCATTTGCGGCAGTCCAAACCTACCCTTAAAGTTTTTTCCCATCTTTGCAATGAAATTTTTTTTAAAGATTCTTCCACAAATGATGGATGCACACTCTATTTTCTGCTCCCAGATAAATTTCTCTTATAGCCTCGCCTAAACCCTTTTCCATGTCTAATATAAAAGCAAGTGGTTTTAAGTTCGTACCAATAGTAACAGTCAAGTTGTTAAGAAATCATGGCCATGTTTGTTTTGACTCAATCTCAACCACCGCATAAGCTATATTGAATAAACTACTATTGCCATCAAGTGCATTTGTTGCTAAAAGCACACCCTAGTACTTTGATTTAAGATGACATACATCCATACTGATAAGTATTCTACAACCACTAAGAAATCCTTCAGCACACACCTTAAAACTAATATAAAATCTTTGAAATGAATGATCTAAACTATCATATGTGTACGTAATATTTGACCCCAGATTTCTTTCAAGTAATTCAGCTTTCAATGTTGGGACTCATTTGTAGCTATCATCAACCGAACCAAAAATAGTTTCACGAGCTTTTCCTCTTGCTTTCCAAAGCTTCATGTAAGGAATTGATAAACCATACTCTTTTTCTAGATTACTTTTTATTTTGTTTGGTTGAATGTCAGGGTGCCTCTTTACTAGATCCTGAATGTCATTGGCAACACATGTAGATGTGGCGAGTCTATTCTCTGCACGATTAACACCAAGACAAGTGTGTTCTCCATCAACTAGCCTTATTTGGAAAGACTGAGTTTCTTCACAAAGGGGTGCACGAATTCTCCACTGGCATCCTTGGTAAGAACATGTTGCAATAACATGTTTCTTATCACTTGCTTTGATTCTAACACCAAAGTTATTTTTAATGGCTACTGAATGCAGAGCATGTTTGAAAGTTATTGCATCATCATAGAGTGTGCCAACTTCTAAATCGTTAATACCCATATTTGTAATGGAACATTCAACCATGTTTGAACTGACAACCTCCATAGGATTTGAAATTGGCTCATCTACATCTACTTCTTGTAATACAATAACAATCTTAGTATGTAAATTCCCATTCATCTGTTTAACCAACTCATTCACATCATTGTCTGTAGTAAGACCTTTATATTCTTTGGGTGATATTCTATATATGTGGCAATACATAAGATACTGATGTCCTTTGATCCATGGACATATTCTAGCTATTTATATTCTAAGCTTGCAAATATTGACATATCTTTTCTGAAATTTAACAATTCTTTGTTTGCCGCCATTGTACTTATCCTACAGTGTTCCGAGGTTACCACCCAAAAACCTCCATATTTAAATGATACCAATTATTCCTCTTTTTTTTTTCTCCAGTGCTATCATTAGATACTTGCATTAACAAAGACAGAAAATTCATTTCAAAATGTGATTTCTAATTGCAACAGCACAAATAAATGTGTAATCAATACTTATGAAAGAGGTTGTGTTCGAACACAATATTACTGAAAAATTGAGAACAACCGATCTACTGAAAACCTATTAAAGAAATCAATTTGTAATTATTTAGTACTTGCTAATATAAGAATAACTGATTTCTTGAGTTCTATTTGCTGCAGTGAAAAGGTTACGCATTAACTTATACCTTCGACCGATAGCATGGATTGCAAGCAGACGCGATATTACTCTGACATCGCAAACACAGGAACCATAGTCTGACCTCAGTAGCAGTCGGGATCTACTCAAGCGCGTGAGAGTTAACACTGAACAGAGAAAGCGGCGGAGTGCATGAGAGGGAACACCAAATACACCAAACATGAGAAAGTGAGATTTCAAGGATAACGTCATGAGAAGTGGTATGGACGGAGTGGTATATCTGATGATAGAATTGTGTTAAGGTGGTAAAAATGAAATGTTAATGTTTATGGTGTTAAATATGTAAAATAGATGTTATAAAGTGGTATGGATAAAAACCCCAAAAAAATATTGATCAACTTGCTTTAATTTTATTTTGATATATATGGCTCATTTGCACAAATCCATAGAGGGACTATTTATGAATTTTGATCCATTAGATCAATTTCTACCAAAATTTGAAGGTATGTGCCTTTAATTTGATTGAAATGCTTATTTTATCCTAATTACACAATCGGACATTGGCTCAATTGGCATTTTCCACATAGCAGCTTTTCAATTGGCTATTTATTTAACAATGGGCCACCTTGCCAAATAAGCCTTAATATCAATTGATCAATCTAAGATCAAATGGCTAGGATTAAAAGGGTGATAATTATGGTCCATTGCATGGCTATATTTATGACCAAATTCAGAGCTATTCCATAAAATTAAAAGAAATGAATGTTTCTGATTTTGTCTTCCACCTCCCATAAAGAATTGAGGCCATTTGTATATTTAGGTATGATATGTACATTTTACTTAACCATTCCATATCAAATTTTTCTAGAAGGATGTTTGTGAGGAAAGTGCTCAATTTAATAGTTCAATCAACGTGGACTTTAAACTTTCTTCATAATGTCCTAGACTCCCAAGAATTAGCTATGAGTTTTGAAATTCCCTTCAAGCAAAGCTGAATTGATGGGGATTTTTATTGAATTGGAGTTGTTTAACGATAGGGAATAATCACCATTAAGGCGCTAAGCTTTGAAATGGATTGGAACAAGTTTGACCTTCACACCACCACAATTTCATTGGAGCTCAGTTGAACTCACATAAGAAGGCTACTTAAAATTTTATTTAAGTTTTAGTAGAAAAATTTTTTTATCGTACCCTCATGAGTCACCAAACATATGTAGGCTAAATCAAAATCGGCATGCAATAAAAAAAGATTAGAAAAAATAGTAAATGTTTATGCACAATTAATGTAAACAATCAATCAAATTAATCAATTAAGTAAAATAAAAGTATGTGTGGCAAGTGCCACTTAATTACAAGCTAGGGTCTAAAGAAATTAAAAGTAGTTGGGTAGTACTAAAAACAACCTAGATTTTAATCCTAAAATGATACAAGTGACTTTGAGTGAGATATCTCTCTATATTCACTTCCATCCTTCTACGAGTTTCTTGGATTCGTCAAGTTCGAATATCTAACAACAACCCAAATTTTAATCCTAAAATGATGCAAGTGACTTTGAGTGGGATATCTCTCAATCTTCACTTCTTTGTCCTTCTATGAGCTCCTTGAATTTGTCAGGTCCGCATATCCAAATGAAAAGAAACTCCTCCTAAAGGGGGTGTTTTCTTTTCTCTTTGAATTTTCAAATCCATCCTGATTTGGGCATCTAAATAAAGATAAACTCTCCCCTGAGGGATGTTCCTTTCTCTTTGGATTCCAAATATGATGGTGATATCCCATCTCAAAGGTCAAGCTTCATAACACTTAACTCAAATTAAATTACATTACATTTTAGAAAAAAAAGTATATTTATCTTTGCCTAAAATGATATAACAACAATAGAGTGAGTCTATAACTTACTAGATTAAACTAAGATTCCATCACATCATTCAATTTATAATTTAAAAAAAAATTAAAAACTACAATTCAATATAAGAAATAGTTTTTAAACCAAAAATTATAAAATATCATTTAATTTATAATGCACTTGAAAATTTGAGAATGTAAATGCCTTAATGCCCCTTAAAACTCCCAATATTCCACCTCCCGCCTAGTTATCCAGGTGTAGAGTAGAGTCACCTCTCGCCTGTTCAAAATAGGTGTATAGAAGAAAAAAATCAATATAGAATAACTTCCAATACAAAAAAAATTTAATAGAGAGTGTTTCCAATATAAAATACTTCCACCTAGCTTGGCCTAAACAAAGAACTTTCATGGCATTGTCTTTTCAATTCAGAACTCCATGCATGAGATGCATGCAAAAAATGCAACTATAAGCTATAATGCAAATTTTGCAAAGAGTCATATCATGTCCTAACTTATATAAGGAAACTCCCACTTCACATTTCCACTTTCTTGACTTAAAATTGTAAGCCATCTAATCTCAAATTAACTTAAGAACACTTATAATGATCAAATAAATTAAAAACTATGCCACTTTAAGGCAAATAATTACTTAAATTTTATATGGCAGTTATTACAACCAACTCACCTCTATTGAGCCACACTACAATAGATAAAATTATTAGATTGTTGTGTTTATTCTCTTTTAGCCAATCAGCATGTGACACCTGTCCTAGATTAATATATAACAATATACAGGTATTCTATATAACATGTATTTTTACTTTTTTTGTATGGACTTTTCTGTTGCCCTTAAAACCTTATAAATAAAGTGTAATGAGGAATATTTGAGAATATTCTTCGTTGAATCTTCTTTTTTGGATATTTTGGGTATTTTTTAAATTGAATAGTAGAGATTCAGCCAGCTTGCTTTCTTCTCCTTACATTCTCTACTCTCCATTCTCTCTAATAGGCTCTCAACTCTACAAACGGATATGCTAATAAGGTTAGGTATTATCACACTCCATGATCTATATTGAAAAAATTACATTTATTCTTTATTTTAATCATTTAACTGGAGTTTACCAATAAATAACAAAAAACATTATTATATTTTTATTTAGAACTGCAGGTAAAAAATTATGTATGTTGTTCGTAGGCTCATATCGTAGGATTATTACCCTTCCTTGAAAATATTTAAAACCACAAAATGAGTATAAAATCTAGCTAGTAACTAAAATCTCATAACTGAAATCAACGGAAATTAATGTACGATAAAATAGAACAATATGCTACAAATCATATAAATAAATATGTGCATCAATATTTATACTGAATATTTGAATTAATTTATCATTTTATTTGTCATCATATCTCAATCCATTACATCATCAGTCATATTATTAGTAACAGTCAGTACTAAAAATGCAGTAACAAAATTAGCACCATGATCAATAACATTAAATAGTGTTAATGATAGTAAATAATATTAGTGTCAATTATAATATAAGTACAATATTTGTAGTAATATCAATATCAGTATTCATATATTCAATGAGTATATCTTAAGGGTATATTGTTCATGCACTTATGACTCCCAATGAGTCATCTCTTATAAGTCCTAATTAATGTACTCCTTATAACTCCCCTTAAATCACATGAATCAGTCGCCATGACTACTTATAACTCCTAATCAATCTCTAGCTTCTTAAAATCTAGCTAGTAACTAAAATCTTATAACTGAAATCAATGTAAATTAATGTACGATAAAATAGAATAATATGCTACAAATCATATAAATAAATATATATGTGCATCAATATTTATACTGACTATTTGAATTAATTTATCATTTTATTTGTCATCACATCTCAATCCATTACATCATCAGTCATATTATTAGTAACAGTCAGTACTAAGAATGCAGTAACAAAATTAGCACCATGATCAATAACATTAAATAGTGTTAATGATAGTAAATAATATTAGTGTCAATTATAATATAAGTACAATATTTGTAGTAATATCAATATCAGTATTCATATATTCAATGAGTATATCTTAAGGGTATATTGTTCATGCACTTATGACTCCCAATGAGTCATCTCTTATAAGTCCTAATTAATGTACTCCTTATAACTCCCCTTAAATCACATGAATCAGTCGCCATGACTACTTATAACTCCTAATCAATCTCTAGCTTCTTATGACTCTTAATTAGTGAATTGTGTGGATTAGTAGGATATTGTATGGAGTTAACATATCATGTATCTGATATCATTCAATACTTCATTTAAAATATAATAAAATCACATCAAATTGTTTAGAACGATTAAATCTATAACATGTTTAAACACTACAAAAAATTCATCGATTACCGACGGCCTGGACCGGCGGTTAACTAATGGTTTCCGACGGTTTTGGAAAAAATCGGCGGCTTTTCGGCTGTTTTAAGACCACCGGTGAAAACCGCGCCGAAAACCATTACCGTGGTGTATTTTCGACGATTTTTGTCATCGACGGTTTTCCGGCGGTTTGCCGCCTGATATTGTCTAGCGGTTTGACCGCTGGTGTTCTCCCGGCGGCTGCCCGATCTTTAAAACGACGATAAAAATACTGTTGGGAACCGCCGGTACTGTTTACTGTCGGCTTACCAGCGGTTACAACTCGAGGAATTGCCGACGGTATGACCGCCGGAGTGTCGCCGGACTACTATCGGATACCATCGCCGAAAAATACCGGTGGTTATAGTTAATTACCAGCAGCGTCAATCAGCTGTCCGGTATCGAAGTTTCCGGCGGCTATACTTTGAAGTTACACGGTGAAAGCTTATGAAATTAGCATATAATGTATTTTTGACATATTTATGAGAGATAGAATTTATAGAAAACAAAATCATTGAAAACAAATGTGAAAGATTATTCACTTAAAATGAATAGAACAAAATCTACAATAGGAATGACTGATAAATATGATCTAAAGATATTTCTCTCCTCT